>NW_028261382.1:175305074-175547574 GCF_051295495.1 Thamnophis sirtalis
GACTAATTTGTGACGATCTTCCTCTGATAAACACACAGTTTCCATTCTCTTTATTCCCATGGCAGATTTGATGTAAGAGAAAGGGTGATAGAGCTGTGAGGAAAAACAGACCTTTCCCATTCATTACGCTAGTTTGCAACAGACAGTAGACTTCACTGTTTTTTTTTTAAAAAATCCTGCATTCTTTTAAAGACAAATCGTTTTTCAGCCAAGCGATTAATAATAAAAAGAACAGACATGACACTTCTAGGGAAGTTGTCCCTGACCCCACAATCAAACGTCCGCGCAAATATACTAATATTTTGATTTTCTAAGGGAAGACAATGGATAGTTTTAACAATTCTCCTTCCTCTCCTTCCTTCTATACTGGAATGGAAAAGGGTGCCCTTTGAATGAATACCCCAGTTCTTGATAAGGTCGTGTCCCTATGTTTTATCTGTTCTTTCCTGCTTTATCGACTGTCTGTTCAGAGTAAAATCCCTGCCACTGGTGCCATCCACCATGTCACGCTGTAGCTTAGATCAGTGTTTCTCAACCTTGGCCACTTGAAGATGTCTGGACTTCAACTCCCAGAATTCCCCAGCCAGCGAATGCTGGCTGGGGAATTCTGGGAGTTGAAGTCCGGACATCTTCAAGTGGCCAAGGTTGAGAAACACTGGCTTAGATGATGGTGTTGAAAGAAATGTCCTTCTGGGTTCGGCTCCAAGTGGGGAAAAAGACACTGGAGACATGGAGGCTGCTTGGAAAGATGGTTTATTGTTGGACAGGGCCACATGGCTTGAGCCCTGTACAGAAAAGGTGATCCACGCTTCAATGTAGGTGGAGAAGAAGAGAAGAAAAGGGGAAGGGGCTTGCTAGGCTTTTTATACCCTGTTTAGTCCCACCTCTTTGTTTCCTGTTCCTGTGTAAGAAATGTATTCTGATTGGTTGTCAGACTCCCATGGTGCCATGCGTGGGCTACTCTCAGGGACTGTTTTGAATCCATAGATGAGTTCTCAGATGCCATGTGGAGAGTTGAGTAATATCCCTTCCCCCTACAGCTGCAGTGGAGAAGTCTTTATTATGTAAAGTGGGCTAGCCTGGCCTTCTCAATGGCCTATTGACAAAGTGTGGATGGGCAGGAAGCTACAGGCAACTATTCTGTCTTTTAAAGCATGTTTCTTTCTTTTCACATCCAGAGAAATATTCTGCCTTTTCAATATTTCCTAGGATATTTCATTTTTCTGGGAGAGGCCCTGGGTGATAACTTCCCACAATGGCATCCATCACAAAGTGTTATCTTTCCATTCTGCTGTGCCAGCCTGGAGTTCCTTTTTCTATGTTCTGCAGCTCTCCTAAACACCAACATTTCTCCTAAGGCTTTAATGTAGAATTGCAAAAGCAATAAATTTCATGTATCCAGCAATATCTAGGCTGCAAATGCATGATTGCATTGTTGATCCCTCATTTTCCACATAGAAATGGAAGCCCAGTGAAATTGGAGGGAGGGGAGGAGTAGAGGGAGGAGGAATCGTTGTGCCATGATACGATTTTCTTGTACTTCTGCCTTTCTGTCTGCCATATAAAGTCAAGCCTGAATTGGATCACCTGAAAATGAGAGAGTTATTTTACAGAAAAAGCAATAGCAATAGCAGTTAGACTTATATACCGCTTCATAGAGCTTTCAGCCCTCTCTAAGTGGTTTACAGAGTCAGCATATCGCCCCCACAGTCTGGGTCCTCATTTCACCCACCTCGGAAGGATGGAAGGCTGAGTCAACCCTGAGCTGGTGAGATTAGAACCGCTGAACTGCAGATAGCAGTCAGCTGAAGTGGCCTGCAGTACTGCACCCTAACCACTGCGCCATCTCCACCTCTATTGCTATTGCTGTAGAATATACTTTATTTTTGGATGTGTTCGATTGATTTATATTTGTTTTTTTTGGGATGAATTGTTTTCAATTCAAATGGTTGGGGTACTGAGAACTGTGTTGTTTTGTTCCCTAACTATATTTTTAAAAGGGGAAAAGAAGATTAACAATGGAGTATCTAACTCATTTATCTGATTATAATATAATGCCTCTGTGTGTGGGTCTGTGGGTCTATCTCAGATGCTTTCCCACCCAGTCACATGACCAGCAAGCCACTCCCACAAAGCAGGCTCTGAACTTTGGAGGTGAAGAGGAAGATATGCTTGCAATAGACACATGGAGCGCATAGACTGAACTATTAGTCCCTAATAGAATTGGGGACTGAACTGAATTCACTTTTACTTCCTTACAATGTCATTCTTTATTCATTCTCTGTTCTTTGGGTTTTCTCTTTGTGCTCACCGTAATTCCCAAACTGCAAAATGGTGATGAAACATCCCCCCCACACACACACAAACACACACAAATCCTGACCTCTATCCTCGTGTTCTTGGCCTCCTTGGAAGGACACTACGCTTTGTGGCATTTCTGGGAATTGCCCTATGACTACACCACATTACATGCCTCGTGAGATAAATGAGACATCTTGGAATCTCTGCTTCATTGATAGATCATTTGAACCATCTGTTTTTAATCCTTTGATTTCCGCACTGTCACACAGTTAAGGTTGGAAGCTGATCGTATGTGACAACAAGGGCATTCTTTATGTGTATATAATGCAGATGGCAACCTTTCTTTCCTTGAATGCCCGAAGCGTGCGTCCCTGTGCCCACACACATAATAGCAATAGCAATAGCAGTAGACTTATATACCGCTTCATAGGCCTTTCAGGCCTCTCTAAGCGGTTTACAGAGAGTCAGCATATTGCCCCCAACAATCTGGGTCCTCATTTTACCCACCTCGGAAGGATGGAAGGCTGAGTCAACCCTGAGCCGGTGAGATTTGAACCGCTGACCTGCTGATCTAGCAGTAGCCTGCAGTGCTGCATTTAACCACTGCGCCACCTTGGCTCTTATAATGCAATGTGCCCATCCCCTGCGCATACATGCATGACCCCCGCACTCCCCCGTGCATGCATGTGTGACCTCCTGTGCTCCCCCCTCCTCCCAGGGGTGGATTTCAACCGGTTCGCAGCGGTCCCTGCAAACCGGTTGGTCAGCGAACCCGAAGTAAGTAACTTCCGGGAACAGGCGAAGGGCATGCCCCGCCTGCGGTCCTTACCCGGTTTTGACAAGTTCTGCACTTCCACGCATGCGCAGGATGCATACAGCGCCTGCGCGATCCTCCAGGAGCAGCTGGAGCATCGCACAGACCGCTAGTACGCATGCGTGCACTGCACACGTGCACGAGGACACCGCTGGCCCCGTTCCAACCGAACCGGTTGGAACGGGGCGAGAAACCCACCCCTGCCTCCTCCCCACACATACACACGTGACCCAGTGGTGGGTTTCAAAAAAATTTAGAACCTCTTCTGTAGGTGTGGCCTGCTTTGTGGGAGTGGCTTGCCGGCCATGTGACCGGGTGGGAAAGGCCAACAGAGAATGAATAAAGAATGACATTGTAAGGAAGTAAAAGTGAATTCAGTTCAGTCCCCAATTCTATTAGGGACTAATAGTCCAGTCTATATGCTCCATGTGTCTATTGCAAGCACCTCCAAAGTTCAGAGTAGATAGTTCACATGGAAAACATGTTCATCCATATGTAATACAAAAGCTATGGAGAACACCAGGCCATCTATCTCTGACGTAAGTTCTCAGCAGGACATTGGAGTCATTTTTATCCTGAAAGCAATTGTTAGACCTGCTTTGAGGAGAGCTCATATATGTGAGGATCTTGAATTGCTTGAATAAATAATAAATACCTGAATCCAGATGCAGTTAAAACTGTTGCCAATCCACACAATGTATTCCTCTAGTCCATTCCCATAGTCTTCCTTTTAAACGTATCCAGAAAACTGTGTATACATTTGAATTATATTGTTCAGCTTTAATAAGGTAAGTTCTGACAGTGATGAAACAGGACTGAAATTAAGTTTATTCACCGATGGGACAAACGTGTCTTTTAAGGGAAAATTCACCTGCATTTAGGAAATTAAAATTCATTTCGCAATGACATCATGTGCCTAGTTGTTCATTCTTGTTTCTGCTGGAAAAAAATATCCTGGCATCCATGTCAAGGCTACACCCATCGCTTCATTATACCGTACCTTTTGTTATTGTTAATTTGACCTTCTTGCAACTGACTGATTACTAGCATTTTTCCTTCTGCCTGAAGGGTGGAGTGAATTCATTATTTCCTTTACCTCCTCCCTCGTCTTCTTCTACCCATCAAGTCCCGAAGCACGGTCACCCTGCTGGGAAGAAAGGGAAAGGATGATTTAAGAGCCAAAATATAGTTTTGCATGATTCACTTGAGACATGGGTAAATAATGAAACTGGGCAAAAACTTTTGAAGGAAGTGTTTAGCTGCAGGCTATAAAATCAGTTGCACATGGTTTTACTTTGTAACTTGTGGACAGAACTTTTTAAATTTGTGAGGATGTTTTTTTGCGAAGGGTCTAGGTTGAAGACTTTAAGAAAAAAATCGGTCGAAAAGGACAAAGGGATCCCAATAATTATTCTGAACACTCAGCCGATACTTTCTGAAACGTGTGATGATTGAACATTAACATTAAGTATAGTTTATGAATATTCAGATTAAAAATCATTAAGCATTCCACGAGCATTTAAAATATTTCCACTTATGTCAAAACAAAATTATAATTTGTGAGTGATTTTTGGAGAGAGAACCAGTTCTTTCCTGATTTCTTGGGCGTTAAGAGTCGCTTGGTCAGCTAAGATGGGAACAATCAGGAAGTCATTGCGTTTAGGCAAGTCTCTACTCTCAGCTGCTGTCCACCTATATAAAGATTTATAATAATACTGATGGATGTTCCAAGACTACATTATTCCTAGAGGAGCCAAGAACTATCCAAATTATTGCCTTCAACCGATTGCGAAGATTTAAACAGACACGTAAACTCACTCAGTGCCTTTGTTCTGAGTGCTTATTATACCACTGAGAAGAACTCCAGCAGAGTCCATTGGCTGTTGCTGTCAGTCTCACAGCTTAGATGGATCAAATTATTGCCTGTAAAAATAAATTAAACCTGTGCTGGGTTTCATATCTTGCTGCAGTGTTCAACCAAAGATATAAGGTAACATTGGGACTCTATTAAGAAGGCCTTCAGGTGAACTGGGTGTGGGGGATAAGCAGTGGTGGGTTTCAAAAATTGTTCGAACCTACTCTGTGGGTGTGGCCTCCTTTGTGGGAGTGGCTTGCCACCCATGTGACCGGATGGGAGTGGCTTGGCGCCCGTGTGACGGGATATGAAGATGCCGACGACACTTGTCAGAACCACCTTAAATTACCTGACACACAGCACTGGCATGCATAAGAACATGATGTAAACTTGTTTTTTAAAAGGCATCTTTGGTTTGCGTTAAAACAACTTCAACACACGCAATGTGCTGATTGCACCGCAAACGCAGTAGTCATCCTTGCCTTTCACAGAGGCCCTGAGTTTTATAAATAGGAGCATGATAGTGTAGAATAATCATATCCAAGGACCAGTGGTGGGTTTCAAAAAAATTCAGAACCTCTTCTGTAGGTGTGGCCTGCTTTCCGGGTCCACTGGTGGAAACTCTTCTAACCGGTTCAGTAGATTTGACGAACCGGTTCTACCAAATAGGTGCGAACTGGTAGGAACCCACCTCTGGGGATAAGCGGAGGAACAATGAGAGATGGGTAAAGAAAATACGTGAGATTTTCATTTTCTGCCTGAAAATGAATTTCCAAAAAAGAGGCAAAAGCCCACCTTCTGAGAAGAGGTTCAGGTAAGTTCTTGGATTTACATCAGTCGAGCCCAAAGTTTCTGTTCCTGAGACATTTGTTCAGTGAGTTTTGCTCCATTTTGTGACCTTTCTTGCCACAGTCGTTAAGCGAATCAGTGCACTTGTTAAATTAGTAATGGGGTTGTTAAGTGAATCTGACTTCCCAGTTGACTTTGCTTGTCAGAAGGTCACAAAAAAAACGTGATTGCATGTCCCAAGGACAATGCAGTCGCCATAAATATGAGCCATGTGATTCATGTGACCATGGGAATGCTACAATGATTGTATGGAAAACAGTCATAATCCTTTTTTTTCCCAGTGCCATTGAACAGTCGCTAAATGAACTGTTATAACAGCCGCAGGAGTGGGGTGGTTAGAGTGCAGCACTGCAGGCTACTTCAGCTGACTGCTAGTTCTGCAGTTCGGCGGTTCAAATCTCACCGGCTCAAGGTTGACTCAGCCTTCCATCCTTCCGAGGTGGGTAAAATGAGGACCCGGATTGTTGTTGGGGGCGATATGCTGACTCTGTAAACCGCTTAGAGAGGGCTGAAAGCCCTATGAAGCGGTATATAAGTCTAACTGCTATTGCTATTCTGCCTGTCGGCTGGTTTGCACCACTTCGGGAGAACCGGTTGGTAACTTTCTGAGCAGTTTGGTGAACTGGCCATTGGAAGAAATCATTAGGGCAAAGAACCGGTTGTTAAATTATTTGAATCCCACCACCGCTGCTCGCTGCCTGCACTTTGGCAGTTCGAGTCTCACCAGGCTCAAGGTGGACTCAGCCTTCCATCCTTCTGAGGTCAGTCAAACGAGGACCCAGATTGTTGGGGGGGGGGAATATGCTGACTCTATAAAACACTTAGAGAGGGCTGTAAAGCACTGTGAAGTGGTATATAAGTTTAAGTTCTATTGATATAAGTAAAGGACTCCCCGTATTGAAATGTTATTACTCTGCTGTCATGCAAACAGAGATTAACACAATGGTGTTTCAGGGAGGAAAATGTTCTCTAGAAACGAAAACGAGGTGTAGGAAATACAGTGCATAACTATGAAAACTGAGAGGGAAAAAACCCTTCCTGCTTAGAAAAAAGCACAGCCTTGTTCGCATTTATTAGCCGGGGTGGTGGTGGGGGGGAGAGAAAGAATGAGATGATATATCAGGCTGGAAGTTCGCGGCGGGGCAAGGAAAAAGAATTAAAGGAGCGATTCCCTTTTGTGAGCTGTTCCAGCAAATGTTTCAGTAGGCGGAATGTGCCATGTTTATACAATACATATTTCAATATATTAAGAAAACACCGAGGCTCTGATTCTAAGCTGCTATTAAAAGAGTATATTTTTCTGCTTTTTTTTTTCTTTTTTTCCCCCCCTATTGCCTTCATCTCGTTTTAAAGATGCCTTAAGATCCACTACAAAACGGCTCTCCACAGGAGTGATGGCACCGGGCAATGGTGCAATGTGCCACCGGCTGAGAAAACAAATTTGAGAAAGAGAGGGTATGCTCGAGTTAATAAACCTGATTCAAACAGAAATCCCTGCAGCTCTGATCCTTCGACTCACCTCCTGTTTTCAAAATCCCCGGGAGAATCGTGGTGCTGTGTGGTAGCATGGAAGCCATTGGATCTGGAATAAAGGAAGGTTGCATAAAGAGAGAGAGAAAGAGAGAGAGAGAGAGAGAGAGAGAGAGAGAGAGAGAGAGAGAGAGAGAGAGAGAGAGAGAGAGAGATGTACAATGCTCCATTTCTGATTTATAACAACAACGAAAGCCAGAAACATAACAAAATGGAAAAGAAACGATACTGTGTAGAGAGGCAGTAAAAGAACTCAGCCTATAATATTCTTTTGTGTGCAGCTGCAAGCTATATATCTATTAATGTCCCATCTGGAGCGGAAGCAGAGATATAAATATAGCCGCCTTTACTCACTGTAGCTGAGAAGATGAAATGAAAGAAAATATAAAATGTCAGAGAAACATGGAATTAGAATTCAGCCACCCAACTTCTGAAGGTTTTTTTTTAAGTAAAAGTTTTAAAAAAAAACACTTTCTATAACATGTTTTCGTCCATAATATTCAGAGCTTGGGTGGTTGGTGGGGACTAAATTTCATTGACACTGTAGGATATTCAAAACACAGATTTTGAACTTTATTGGTGTAGAAAATTTTATAACCGTATGCAAAATTGAGGAAATTAATTTGGAAAGAATAATATTTTTTGTTTAAAAAAACCTGAATCTCCCTTCTGTTGCAAAGTAATATCATAATGAGAGCAAAATCTAACACTAATATTATGCCTCAAGAGGCAATAACTATCAATTATATGTCAATCCCTTAAAATGTTACATGCAATTATATTGGTTTATGTACCAATTTTCATAACATTGATTGCGAACTGATCCAAATAAATAAAACACATATTGATTGCTGTTTCAAAAGCCAGAAATAGAAGACAGGATCCTTAACCATGAAAGTTTATACTTAATCGATTGGATAAATTTTAAGACATTTTTGTTCTTGTTTAAGTTTCCAACTTATATAGGGGATGATAAATAAAGGAATATTCTTAAGTCTATTCGGAGCAATAAATAATCCTCCTCATGTTTAAGTTTTCAGATTACCACATACCTCGGTTAAAGAATACTCCTAAAATAAGTTTGGGGGGAAAACACATCTGTATACAACAATTTTTATAATATATTATACAAATAAAGTGGTAAATCATTTGAATCTCAGATAGAATTCCTGAATGCTAAACTCTATTGGGCACAACACAGAAGTGAACAGAGTATGTTGTTCTCTGGGTGTAAACTTTTATTCAACTATTATTATTATTTTTTGCAAAGGCTGATAATGTGCCTAAAATATTTTAATTCTCTCTCTCTTGAAGTGATAAGAGGCAAGCAATTGCTACAGCCTGAACAATTGCATCACTAACAGAACAGAAGCATTTACATCTTGAAGTAATCACTGAATTTTATAACAGAAATTCGTGTTTTTACAGTTTAGGGGACTAGCAAGCATAATACAATGAATATAATAGATCTGCTGTTCTCAAGTTTCCTTCTGACTTTTTAACACGCCAAATGCAACAGCACCCTCTAAAGTCCATTTTTGACAAAATATTACCTTAAGATATTTTTTATCTTTTGCTAATGGAGTGACTAAGAACCATGTATCATCCTAAATATAGCCAACTACTAGCTGTTTAAGAATATTAATTAAGACAGAGTGAAGGGTGGAAAATGATTAGAGCGTTGAAAGCTTAACTAGGATTTTTTTTTCTAAAAAAATTCTAATTGGACAATTGAAATGCTTAGCAGCTGTAGAGGATTATTCAGAATAAAAATCATCTTTGCATGATTTTACAAAAAAATCATGCAAAAAATCACACTTTACAAAAATCCCAGAAAGAAAGGGAATTTGATGGATATAGAATTTTGGGTTATAAACAGAGATGGTATTCCGCAGGTTCTGACCAGTTCTGGAGAACCAGTAAGAACCACCTCTGACTGGCCCTGTCCCCATCTATTTTCTGCCTCCTGAGTCCCAGCTGATCGAGATGAAATGAGGATTTTACAGTAACCTTCCCCTGGAGTGGGGAGGGAATGGAGATTTTACAGTATCCTTCCCCTGCCACACCCACCAAGCCACGCCAGGCACACCAAACATGCCCACAGAACTGGTAGTAAAATTTTTGAATCCCACCACTGGTTATAAACAGTTCTCAAATAGGTTGGTGGCAGATGCACCATGTGTAAAAGAATGAGAAAAGCTTTATATAAGTAAACTTTCTCCTTCTTTTTATATTTCTATTCTTTTCTATATTTCTTTGGAAAATCTTATTTCTGAGGGGTCCTTAATGCACTCTGAGCTCGGTTTCTTGCAGATGTTCATTACACAAACTAGGTAACATCATCAGTGCGCCAGTGAAATGTCTGCAAGAAAAGAACCAAGCACGAGGACGCATCATTTTTAAGACGGCTTCGCAACTAACAACAACAACAAGATTGATTAGCAATAGCAATAGCAGTTAGACTTATATACCGCTTCATAGGGCTTTCAGCCCTCTCTAAGCGCTTTACAGAGTCAGCATATCGCCCCCACAGTCTGGGTCCTCATTTCACCCACCTCGGAAGGATGGAAGGCTGAGTCAACCCTGAGCCGGCGAGATTAGAACCGCTGAACTGCAGATAACAGTCAGCTGAAGTGGCCTACAATACTGCACCCTAACCACTGCGCCATCTCGGCTCTTTTTAAAGGCAATATTAATTACTTCTGAACAATAATCCAAAGCATTAAATTGCATGTGATAGCTATTCAAAATAAGCAGCTGGAATAGAACGATTAAAAAGCTCATGATCCTTTTCTGAATTTTGTAATGGAACTTCCAGTAGTTTAAATAAAGACGTTATCTCTGATTGTCACCGGCAAAGAAAGAAACATTGAGGTTGATCGTTTTTGCTGTTTCTGTTTGTTCTAATGCATCATTCCTACCCATATGTATTTTTTCTCATTAAACTCTACTCTTGAAATAACAACAAGAAGAATCATTTGGCTAACTGAATACGAACTCAGTTCTCTGTTTCGTGAGAAAATTCATTGATTGAAAAAAGTGATTATGCTACCCTACTGCTCCGCTTTTGAGGTTCTCTGAACTACTTTGAAAGTTACCAACTGGTTCTCCCGAATAGGTGCGAACCGGCTGGATCCCACCACTGCTTTCCAGGCATGTGATGAGTATTTTGCTATTTGGTACTGCCCCCATCCCACCCCGCAGGCTGAGACAATCTACACCAACTGAAATCTGGGAGCTGAGTTCTATCGTAATTCGTAATTTGTAATTTAATAATCTTATATGCCTCCCAATCCCGTAGGACTCCGGGCGGCTTACAAATACAAGATAAAACAAAATAAAAAAATATCAGCCTGCTTTTCTTCCTTCTGTGTGAAGCATTCACATTTTGTGTGAAGGATTCACATTCTTGAAGGGGGGGATTTGCCAATACTCCACACTTCAGAACTCTCAAAGGGTTTGTCTGGAATGCTGCTTTTCAGCGGGGTTACAAGCTGAGTCTTTCTCAAAATACGGTCTAATTTCTATTACTATAAAAGGACTGCTTCCCCCTCTTTCAGTCCATGTATACGGCTATAGGCTTAGATTGTGTCTTCTTTCTTTACCAACAAAGTGTAACAAGCAAAGGAATCTGTTCGAAAAGGAACTGTGGAAATGGAAACCATGAAGACTGCTGAAGGGGCTGGGAAACTTAATTTAGTTAAGTGTTCTCTCTCTCTCTCTCTCTCTATATATATATATATGTCTGTCTGTGTTATTACATAAACAATATCCTTTTAATCCTAGTTAATAGGATGACATAGTACTTGAGAGACCGCCTACTGCCAATTACCTCCACTAGACCGATACGATCGCATCGATTAGGCCTCCTCCGAATTCCATCTTCCAGCCAGTGCAGACTGGCAACTACCAGGAGGAGAGCCTTCTCGGTGGCTGCTCCGACCCTCTGGAACGAACTCCCCGTGGAGATTCGGACCCTTACCACCCTCCAGTCCTTCCGCGCCGCTTTAAAGATCTGGCTGTCCCGGCTGGCCTGGGGTTAAGATTCCAACCCCACCCGAATTGTGTGACTGTTGTGCTCTCTTTTTAATATGTTGTATTGTCTCCATGTTGGAATATTGTTTGTCTTCCCCCCCCCCCCTTTTTGAACTGTGAGCCACTCTGAGTCCCCCCAGGGAAAAGGGCGGCATACAAATAAAGGGAAAACTAAACTAAAACTAAACTAAACTCCTACTAAATAGAAAGGTCTTCGCCGACTGTCTCTGGTGGTCAACTCTGGAGAAACCAACAGTTGGGCACCTATTGTGATAAAATAAGGGGTACTGTGGCTCAGTGGCTAAGATGCTGAGCTTGTCGATCAGAAAGGTCGGCTGTTTGATGGTTCAAATCCCTAGCACCGCATAATAGAGTGAGCTCCTGTTACTTGTCCCAGCTTCTGCCAACCCAGCAGTTCGAAAGCAGGTTAAAAATGCAAGTAGAAAAATAGGAACCACCTTTGGTGGGAAGGTAACAGCATTCCATTCACCTTCATCATTTAGTCATGCCGGCCACATGACCATAGAGACGTCTTCGGACAGTGCTAGCTCTTCAGCTTTGGAACGGAGATGAGCACCACCCCCTAGAGTTGGGAACGACTAGCACATGTGGCATGACAAAACCGCGCTCGTCAAAATAGCGGTGATAAAACCGTGTTGCTAAAGCCGTGATGTCATCACCGCCGCGACAACAGCGTGGCGACGGAAGGGCGCTTTAAAACAGCACAGCGGCAGAAAGCCGATTTAAATTAAGGTAAGGGTTAGGATTAGGTTTAGGGGTTTGCTTTAGGGTTAGGTTTAGGTTTAGGTTTAGGTTTAGGGTTAGGGTTAGGTTTAGGGTTAGGTTTAGGGTTAGGTTTAGGGTGCTGAGTGCTTCGGAAGGCGCAGATTTGCCCTCCGCGGTTATGTCATCGCGGTAGGGTTGTGTTTTTCCTTAGCGCTTCGAACGGTGCAGATTTGCCCTCCGCACTTATGTCGGCGCGGATAAGGGCTTCGTGGTTTTGTGGTGGAACCCTAGCACATATTTGCGAGGGGAACCTTTACCTTTACCTGTGATAAATGAATTTAGATTTCAAAAATCAAGTTGGTATAATGATGAAGATATGGCTTCAGAAGATCCACATTGAAGTCTACTTTCAGCATGGGAACTCAGGATATTTTTGGACAGTTACATCCTACTGTTCATTCATATCCAACTTATATTAAACTATTATTCTGGTATCTTTTTTCCACATATGTACCATATTTTTCAGAGTATAAGACACACCTTCCCTAAAAGAGTGTGGAAATGTTGGTGCATCTTATACACCGAATGCAGCTATTTTTGGCCTCCCAAAACCCTGCCACCACATTCCATTTTGGCGAAAAATGGGCTGGTTTTTTGCAGAAACAGAGGTGTTTTTGCCTTTCTCCAGCCCTATTGAAGCCTGCAGAGTGCTCCTGCAGGCAGGGAGGACAGAACCTTTTTTTCTTATTTATCTCTTCAAAATCTTGGTGCATCTTATACACCGGTGTGTTTTATAGTCCAAAAAATACGGTAGTTACCAAACAAACTAAATATACCTTTTCAAGGATTTCGCTTTTTGACAGCTGACCTTTATAGAAAGATGGCAGGGATTCTCCACTAATCTTGCTAAATGTCTCATAAATTGTCCAGATGTCAATTTTTAAAAATTGGTTCTTGAGAAACAATCCTGCAATCCAGTGGTGGGTTCTGGATCCCGTTCCAACCAGTATGGTTGGAACGGGCCCGGGTTCGTCCACGCATGTGTCTTACCACTTCTGCAAACCTCTGTGATGCTCCAGCTACTCAGCGCCAAAGACTTAAAAGACCAGTAAGGACCTCGGGCAGGCGGGTGGGCCCTCCGGAGCACCATACCAGAATGGTATCTGGTGTTCCGGGCAGGCTCCAGTACGCCTGTACCGGGGCGTATACCGCCTGCAGCCCACCACTGCTGCAATCCCACGGATGTACTTTGGTATTTATTGCCTGGGGTCATGGATATGGAAAGTCCCAAACAGCATACAGTACCAAAGTGGACCACCCTGATTTCATAACCATGCTCCCAGTTGAAAAACTATTCATTTGATAAGCCTAATACACATTGCAAATAAGCCTTGAAATTATTCCCAATTCTACTTGTGGCCAAGTTGTGATTTTTTTTTTGGTACAGACACAAAAGTCCTGTTTGTCCTACTAGAAATCTAACAGGGGGGAAGGGGGGAGAGCAGTGAATTTTAGAGTGTCTACATACATACTATATGTATCTCCATCTATCTTCAAGCTGTATATTTTTAAACCAAGCACAAACCAAAAAAAGAAACAATCCGAGAAACTTCTGGTTCCCTGCAATCCCCCAGGGCTCAAACAATGGCATATATGGGATGTATGTGTTACTGTAAATGTGTGAAATTAGACATTTTATAGATGCTGAAGGAATTTATAGAATGCCAAAAATGGATGTCAAATTATGAAACAACATTTCACGCATTTCCTAGACATTTTTATAAAATGCTAAAAGGCAAACTGGCAATGTATTAGTATTAGTATTTAATGAATTTATAGGCCGCCCAATCCCGAAGGACTCCGGGTGGCTTACAGAAAATACATTTAAAAAAAATAAAGAATTAAAAAACAGAGGAAAACAGATTAAAAACCACATCATGCACCCAATCTAATCGGGGCTGGACCTCAGTCATGAAGTCATGAAGTTTTTTTCCAAAGTGGAAGAAAACAAAAGGAGATTTCTTCCAACAACCGGTTCTCCGAACTGCTTAGAAAGTTACCAACCGGTTCTCCCGAATAGGTGCGAACCGGCTGAATCCCACCACTGGGGTAGGCATCAGACTAGAAACCAAGAAATCTAGCCCCAATTTAGGTGCAAAGCCAAATGGGTGACTGTGGACTAGTCATGTTCTCTTAGCCCTAGGAAGGAGGCAATGACAAACCACCTCTGAAAAACATTGCCAAGAAAACTGCAAGAACACGTCCAGGCAGTCTCCAAGAATTAGCTCTAATTGAATAGAAGAAAAAGTAATTCTGACACGAGGCATGATTTGTGTCCTTACTATTTAATTTGGGATTAACAGTGATGACTACTTCTGCCTTACTTTGCCATTCTTCCAAGCTGAAGGGGCGCAGTGGTTAGAGTGCAGCACTGCAGGCCACTTCAGCTGACTGTTATCTGCAGTTCAGCGGTTCAAATCTCACCGGCTCAAGGTTGACTCAGCCTTCCATCCTTCCGAGGTGGGTGAAATGAGGACCCAGACTGTGGGGGTGATATGCTGACTCTGTAAACCGCTTAGAGAGGGCTGAAAGCCCTATGAAGCGGTATATAAGTCTAACTATTGCTATTGCTATTGACTGCAGCTCTGCAGTTCGGCTGTTCAAATCTCACCGGCTCAGGGTTGACTCAGCCTTCCATCCTTCCGAGGTGGGTAAAATGAGGACCCGGATTGTTGTTGGGGGCAATATGCTGACTCTGTAAACTGCTTAGAGAGGGCCTATGAAGCGGTATATAAGTCTAACTGCTATTGCTATTGCTCTATCTATCTATCTATCTATCTATCTATCTATCTATCTATCTATCTATCTATCTATCTATCTATCTATCTATCTATCTCAGCCTTCCATCCTTCCGAGGTGGGTGAAATGAGGACCCGGATTGTTGTTGGGGGCGATATGCTGAGTCTGTAAACTGCTTAGAGAGGGCTGAAAGCCCTATGAAGCGGTATGTAAGTCTAACTGCTATTGCTATTGCTATTCACTACTGATGGAAAAACTATACCAACTCCATTCCCAATGTGAGGCAGCAGTATATTAGGAAAATATAATGGTTATTTTCATTTTAAATGATCACCTCCAACAAATAGATAATAGGCACAGAAACACATCATTCCTGGGAATGTCATGAAAACCATGTATAAAAATGATTATTAGGATATGTCCATGCCAGAGGTGGTATTGAGCAGGTTCTGACCAGTTCTGGAGAACCGGTAGCGGAAATTTTGAGTAGTTCAGAGAACTGGTAAAAACCAACTGTGACTGGCCCCGCCCCATCTATTCTCTGCCTTCTGAGTCCCAGCTGATCGGGAGGGAATGGGGATTTTACAGTATCCTTCCCCTGGAGTGGGGAGGGAATGGAGATTTTACAGTATCCTTCCCCTGGAGTGGGGAGGGAATGGAGATTTTACAGTATCCTTCCCCTGCCATGCCCACCAAGTCACACCCACCCACCAAGCCATGCCAAGCTCACCAAGCCACGCCCACAGAACCAGTAGGAATTTTTTTTTGAATCTCATCACTGGTCCATGCCATAGTTTGAGGTCCTGATGTTGAGCCAGTAGGAGCGTTTCTGCTTCTGCAAATTCACCAAATTTTTACAAAAAGGCAAAATAAAATACATAGTCATTTGTTGAGTTCCTGGACAAAAGTCGTGACATAGAGAGCAGCAGCTTTTCCAAAGTGAGTTAATGATTCTGCTAAAATTGAAAAAAAAGATGAATTCATGAGTTATTCCAAAATGAAATTTGCCTTTCATTCATACAGTCAAAACTTCCAAGATAGCAATAGCAGTAGCAATAGCAGTTAGACTTATATACCGCTTCATAGGGCTTTCAGCCCTCTCTAAGCGGTTTACAGAGTCAGCATATCGCCCCCACAGTCTGGGTCCTCATTTCACCCACCTCGGAAGGATGGAAGGCTGAGTCAACCTTGAGCCGGTGAGATTTGAACAGCCGAACTGCAGAACTAGCAGTCAGCTGAAGTGGCCTGCATTACTGCCCTCTACCCACTGCGCCACCTCGGCTTTAGGATGGATGCAGATTTATACACTTGTTTATCTATTTCATTTTATGTTATTTCAATATGGCAGGTTTTTTTTAACCACAGCATCAAAGTCCACAGTCAAGAACCAATTGAAAAAGGGGAAAGGGGATCTGTGGAATCAATTATCTTATTATCTGTCTTTTGAGTTCCAGGTTTCCAATACAAATAATCAAAGCATCCAGTAGCAAAGTCAATGTAAAAAGTAGCCAGTTATAGGTGATGTCAGTTGTTTAATACAAACCTACTTTCTTTTTTAATCAATTGTATTTGCTTTAGACCATAAGAAAGGCTGAGTGCCAAAGAATTGAGGCCTTTGAACTATAGTGCTGGAGAAGGCTCCTGCGAGTCCCTTGGACTGCAAGGTGATCAAACCGGTCAGTCCTAGAGGAGATCAACCCTGACTGCTCTTTAGAAGGCCAGATCCTGAAGAGGAAACTCAAATACTTTGGCCACCTAATGAGAAGGAAGGACTCCCTGGAGAAGAGCCTCATGCTGGGAAAGATTGAGGGCAACAGAAGAACAGGATGACAGAGAATGAGATGGCTGGATGGAGTCACCGAAGCAGCTTAAATGGACTCCAGAGGATGGTAGAGGATAGGAAGGCGTGGAGGAACGTTGTCCATGAGGTCGTGATGGATCAAATATGACTTCACAACTAGCAACAACATTTGTTATAAGTCAACAATTTGGAGTCAGAAATTTTTACTGGCTGATTTTTACGGTCGTCTCTTAATAAATCCCACCCTTCTAGGCAAAGTTCAAATTATGAACAGATTGTTATTTATAAAGCCCTTTCAGAAAAGATTTTACGGATGTTGATTATATGATATCAAAAGCAAATGGCAGCCATTTGAAGGATAAACAGACATCCTTGCAGGTATTTCTTTTATAGATGGAATCAATGAAGCTCTTTAAGAAAAGAATCAAATTTGTTAGGTTTAATTTATATAGGATGATAGATGATGGATAAACCATGATTCGCTTTTATTAAAATTTATATTATATATTATTTATATTATATTGTTATAACAACAACAACAACAACAACAACAACACTAATCCTGGCTGCGCAAGAACAAGCTATCCGCACAAATGCCATTAAGCCAAAATCGAAAAATCCTCTGATGATGCCAAATGCAGACTTTGCAAAGAAGCTGATGAAAATGTTGATCACATACTCAGCTGCTGTAAAAAAATCGCGCAGACTGATTATAAATTGCGGCACAATTCAGTAGCACAAATGATCCACTGGAATTTGTGCAAAAATTATAATATTAAAACAGCAACAAACTGGTGGGAACATCAGCCTGAAAAAGCCACCGAAAATCAGATGGCCAAGATCTTGTGGGATTTCCGTATACAAACGGACAAAATACTGGCGCATAATACATCAGACATCACACTGGTTGAGGAAAAATAAGGTCACAATCATAGACATCGCAATACCAGGTGATAGCAGGGTCGCCGAGAAGGAACATGAAAAAAATCGCAAGATACCAGGACTTAAAAATCGAAATTCAACGACTATGGCACAAACCAGCAGTGGTAATTCCAGTGGTAATTGGCACACTGGGTGCTATTCCAAAAGCCCTGGAATTACATTTAAAACAGTTAAAAATTGACAAAATCACCATCAGACAAATGCAAAAAGCCGCACTGCTGGGAACTGCACGCATATTACGAAAATACGTTACAATGTCGTAGGCCCCTGGGTGGGGCCCGACTAGTAACCAATGCCAAATCCGGCGAAACAACTGGCCGCTGTGATACAATTGTATAATAATAATAATACGAGCCTCAGACTGAGCAGAATGATATGGGTCTCACACAGCTAGTCAGCTTGTACCACAAACTGAACTGTAAGGGCAGGAGTGTGACATGCCTCTTAGTGAAACTTCCAGCTGTTTCTCCCCTCTCTTCTTCCTGCCTTCCATGGCAGAGTTCACTGATCTTGAAGAGAAAAGATGGTGATATTGAACAAGCCTTCTTGCTGGAAGCTTTGCAGAGTGGGTGGATTGGCTGGTTGCCCTTCAGAAATATTTCACAGCAACCCATCATTAAAGGCAGACAGTGGATGATGCTGATGCTGAAAAGAGATGTTGTTCCTTTGATGATATCCCCCAACGTTGGGAGTTTCTCGAGGCTAGGAAGAGGTGCTAAATCAAACTCTTCTGTAATGAGAGTCAGAGACAATGGTCTAGGGGAGAGCTGTGTCCTTTGGCTTGGATTCATATCCAACAAGTCGGCTGTGTGGATGCTTGATTAGGGTTTTAATTTATTCTATCATTCCTTGATGATACAATATGAGAAGTTCATGGTGAGAAAAAGATGCCACAGTTCAGTTCAGGGTAGGAGGTAAAGATAAGCAGGGACCAGAGAGACAAATGTCTACAGGTCTTTTCTTTCTTTCTTTCTTTCTTTCTTTCTTTCTTTCTTTCTTTCTTTCTTTCTTTCTTTCTTTCTTTCTTCCTTCCTTCCTTCCTTCCTTCCTTTCTTTCCTATTGTGAGCCTTTCTGTCTATTGTGAGCCGCCCGGAGTCCTTCGGGAGTGGGTGGCATACAAGACAAATAAAATCAAAATCAAAATCAAATCATTCCTTCCTTCCTTCCTTCCTTCCTTCCTTCCTTCCTTCCTTCCTTCCTTCCTTCCTTCCTTCCTTTCCTTCCTTCCTTCCTTTCCTTCCTTCCTCTCTTTCCTTCCTTCCTCTTTCTTTCCTCCTTCCTTCCTTCTTTCCTTTCCATCACATTCCCATAATTTTCAAAACACACGAGCTAATTGTATCCGTATTGATATGATTGTTAGAAGGCTACAGAAAGAAATCCTTTTGCTTTCTCTGCAGCCGTTCTTAAAAGTATTAAATCACTTTGCCCCTAAGCTAGCTACATGAATTCCCATTCCAATATTTTTTCTTAAGTTTCATAGTTTTAGCAAAGGGGACCAAGAATAAAGCAAATCTTTACGTCAACAAGCAGCCTGGAAAATATAAATTATCTGCCCTCTTAATGTAATGTTTCAGCATATCAACAAACACAAGCACATTTCAATGACGCGTGTAATAGCCATACTAAAATGTTATGGATAGATTCGCAGATAAAAGGCTTTAAAAGCTCCTAGGTATGATTTTTTTTTTCAAAAAAAGAAACGCATTCTACGCATAACAGTGGTTGGCGTCAGAAGTCACTTTTATGCGCATTCCAGTTTTCCCTCAATCAGCCATAGTTAGAAACTTGATGGCTGGCTTTGCAGAGCTCATGTCCTTTCCTTGGCTGCTGTCTCCCACACTGCCCTGGCGCAGCCCTTTTTTCACTGCAAAAGAATGCAGGACATCCAAGATATTCCAAGCAGTATCCGTGGTGTCTGGATTTTGCCTGAGAATGCTTCATGCCACAGTCACTGCTTAATGTTCATACCTTGAACTGTTTGTCTTGGCCAGGCCCGCTGCTTCGCTAATGGATGGACGTAGGCAAAAGGGATCGTTGCTTGCGAACAGGGGTGGGTTTCTCGCCCCGTTCCAACCGGTTCGGTTGGAACGGGGCCGGCGGCGTCCTCGTGCACGCGCGCAGTGCACGCATGCGTACTAGCGTCTGTGCGATGCTCCAGCTGCTCCTGGAGGATCGCGCAGGTGCTGTATGCGTCCTGCGCATGCGTGGAAGCGCAGAACTCGTCAAAACCGGGTAAGGAGCGCGGGCGGGCAGGCCCTTCGCTGTTCCCGGAAGTTACTTACTTCTGGGTTCGCTGACCAATCGGTTCGCGGGGACCGCCGCGAACCGCCTGAAACCCACCCCTGCTTGCGAACTGAAAAAAAAAAAAGAATGGCCTTCTGTCACATCCTGGCCAGCAAAAAGACCCAGTTGATGGCACCCTATGCAATGTCACAAGCCTCGTCTCTTCTTTAGTGGCTCTGATCTCCAAAGGCGACTCTGAACGGAGGCTTCGCGTATCCATAGTAGCTGAATTGGAGATCGCAGTCAAGAGGACGCATTCTCTTGATTCTCTCGAGAAAGCTAGAACGCAGACCAGAAGGGGTTCCACCAGTGGACCCGGAAAGCAGGCCACACCTACAGAAGAGGTTCCAATTTTTTTTGAAACCCACCACTGCCCCCCCCCCACACACACAGACACAAACACAGAGACAGACAGATAGACTGACACAGAGAGAGAAAGAGAAAGAAAGTAAGAAATAAATGAATAAAAAAAGAGAAAAGAAAGAAAAAGAATGAGAGAGAGATGAAAGAAAGAAAGAAAAAAGGGACAGAGAGACAAAAGGAAGGTGAGAGAGAGAGTGAGAGAGAGAGAGAGAGAGAGAGAGAGAAAGAAAGAAAGAAAGAAAGAAAGAAAGAAAGAAAGAAAGAAAGAAAGAAAGAAAGAAAGAAAACACATGGCCGGCAAGCCACTCCCACCAGGTCACATGGCCGGAAAGCCACTCCCCCAAAGGAGGCCACACCCACAGAGTAGGTTCCAAAAATTTTTGAAACCCAGAACTGACGCAGACCAACACTTGGGAAATATTGCTTTCCCCTCCCTTCCAAACTCACAACTAGAACAAGTGAGGATAATGCATGTCCATTTACCAGAGCTATGACAGCAATAACAATGGCTTGATCCTCCAGTTTTTCATGTCATTTTACTGTAGCATAAAACAACCCATTGAGAGATTTAAATATGGTAAAAAGCTTACGGGGGGAGTGGGAGTTAGCATTTTCTTTCCTTCTGTTTCCTTGGGGCTGTTTTTGGCCTGGAAAAGGCATGAAAAATGGCCTGGTTTTTGGCTGTTTTCCATCACTCCGGCACCAGTGAAGACCAGCTGGCCGGTGGCGAAAACCAGAAGAGCAACTGGTGAAAATGCGCATGCCCACAAAAAGGGCTCTGGGTGCCACCTCTGGTGCATGTGCCATAGGTTTGCCATCATGGTCCGAGCCGAGGTGGCGCAGTGGTTAGAGTGCAGCACTGCAGGCCACTTCAGCTGACTGCTATCAGCAGTTCAGCAGTTCAAATCTCACTGGCTCAAGGTTGACTCAGCCTTCCATCCTTCCGAGGTGGGTAAAATGAGGACCCGGATTGTTGTTGGGGGCAATATGCTGACTCTGTAAACCGCTTAGAGAGGGCTGAAAGCCCTATGAAGCGGCATATAAGTCTAACTGCTATTGCTATAGGGTTAAAGAGAACTGAATCAATGACGCTAACTTGCAATTTGTTAAGTTGCCATGAAGTATTAGGTACTTTTAAGACCGTGTTTTATTGTATCAGCAGGCTCCTTGGCTTTCTGTTGCCAAAATTGTCCCATAATTAGACTGAGATATATGTGATGCTTAATGCGTAACAAGGTAAAAAAAAATTTATAGGCTTTAGCGCGGGGTAGATAGTAATTATCTCGGCAAGGGATAAGTCCTGTGACTTTCTGTTACTCACTGTTACTATTAATATTATTGTTCATGTGAAATTACTCATGTTATTCACTTTTACTCATCTTATTCAGTTTCAGAAAGCTGCCTGTAATATAAAAGACCTCTTCCTTGAGGGCTTCAGAGGAGTCGAAAACTATGACCACATAGTGGTTGGTTTTTTCCTTACCCTCGTCAATGGCATAATAATGGTCTAACCCAGTGGTTCCCAAACTTGGCAACTTTAAGACTTGTGGACTTCAACTCCCAGAATTCTCCAGCCAGAATTCTGGGAGTTGAAGTCCACAAGTCTTAAAGTTGCCAAGTTTGGGAACCACTGGTTTAACCATGTATCTTTGAGGCCATACACATTTTATTTTGCGGTTTCCTACGAGGCTTCCTTCACAGTTCTCTGTGATTTGGCAAAGATTTCAATTTGGCTGTCAGAAACACAACAGAAAAAAATATATATGCTGTCTTCTTCCTCAAACGATAATGCAACTGTCTCCAAAACGCATGACTCACTAAGATTAACGCAACCCATCATCCATTTAGAGACAGTCTGTAATTTTTCTTGCTAGGCTATCTAGATGGGATCCTTCAAATGGGCTCTCTATTCCAGCTTCCCATTTTTACAAGTTTGCATTATTATTGCATTACTTTGCTTAACAGTGATTAATGTTCGTGTTAGGAGAAATTCTGTGGCTGGAGCCTCCTGGTCTGGGAGTTGTTTGTAAGGATTTGCTTCTGATGCTTGGTTGGAGAGACAGAGTAAGGATCTTGTTTAAATATCAATCTCTCTGCTGAGGGGTGGAGCAGTCTTAAGAGTAGCAATACCAATAGCAATAGCAGTTAGACTTATATACCGCTTCATAGGGCTTTCAGCCCTCTCTAAGCGGTTTACAGAGTCAGCATATCACCCCCAACAACAATCCGGGTCCTCATTTTACCCACCTCGGAAGGATGGAAGGCTGAGTCAACCCTGAGCCGGTGAGATTTGAACAGCCGAACTGCAGAACTGCAGTCAGCTGAAGTAGCCTGCAGTGCTGCATTTAACCACTGTGCCACCTCGGCCAGTTCCTGTGAACCTTCTCCATAGCTTTCTTTAATTCCCATGGTATTGTGAGAGACACTATTTCAAATAATTAGATCCCAAGCCATTGATAGTTTTATAGAATAGTGACTTTACTTTAATCTGGGCCAGTAGCTCACAAACTGTCAACAGGTACTTTAATTATTTGATATTAGCCTACTTAAATCTGGCAATTGCATTTAGCTTCAAGATGATGTTCAAGATTAGCCTCTATAGAACATATTGCAATAATCCAATCAAAACGCTATTACCGCATGGAACATTAAAATCCAGGAAGGAAAGTAGTTGGCATACAACATTTTCAAAGTGGTGAGTATAATTCCCTAAAGAGATATTAGCAGAAGAGGTTCCAAAAAATTTTGAAACCCACCACATCTTAATTTGTTCCAACATGTAGTGTTTCTTATGTTATTTATCTGCAGGACTCTAGATTGGTCAATTTCACTATATGAGCTCAACAGTTACTGTCATTTTTAATGGTCAGTCCAATAAGATGATACTCATTCACCAATCACAAGAGCACTTATAGTCTACCCTAACCTAAAACCAACAGGGTGAGTGCAATATATATTAGCTCCATGAGGTTCTGAGACAGTCCCAAAATTTTCCATAAAGTCCCAAGTTATACAAGTGGTCACTTCAGCATGTATAAAACTACACTTGAAGAGCTGAGGTGGCGCAGTGGTTAGGGTGCAGTACTGCAGGCCACTTCAGCTGACTGTTATCTGCAGTTCGGCGGTTCTAATCTCACCAGCTCAAGGTTGACTCAGCCTTCCATCCTTCCGAGGTGGGTAAAATGAGGAAGCGGTATATAAGTCTAACTGCTATTGCTATTAAAACTGGACACAATCACACATCCTGTGATTTTTATAAAGCACGAAGTGGCTGCCATTGTACAAAGAGAAGCGTTTTTTATCCAAACGCATCCAATACATTTTGGACACCACTGTATAATCTTAACATCAAGATGCCAGTTTGAGGCTTCATGTCTCCTGAGGGGCTTCCATGATGCCCTCCTGGCTTTTGATAAATGTATAAAGATAATGAAGGGCGTGACTAATTCCAAGGAATACAAGAGCAAAATAAAAAATAAGACATCTCTGCATCAAGCCCTTCTTTCTACAGTTTTGTTACCCGAAAGTTCTGGGAATTGAAGTCTCCACCCATCTAGGCAGCAGCAAAGGCTATTCTAGAAATTCATCATGCTCCTGAGAACCTCATTGGAAATGTGATGAAAGATCCTGCCAATTCAGGAGGGGGTTCATTTTAAATTAGATTGGCGTCAAGCAGACGTCCTCCAATTTAATCTGATTTGAATGGCCTAGTTCTAAAATAGATTGAGGGAGGCCTCAATCTCTAATCCCTCTGCTGAGCCTAGAAACTGATTCCCCCCCCCCCCCAGTCTTCCCTCTCATCTGTCTCATCCAATATCTTCCTCTGCTCCATTCATCGAAGCTGCTGAACTTTCAACCAAGATCTACCCAAGTCCTAGAGATTAGGAAAGCCTTCGAATTAGATTTCAGGTTTGCTGAAAAGTTGGACCTGCCAAATAGCCTCTTTTAAGTCTCTTCATGCCAATGGAAAATCAGCCTTCCTGCCAAGGTTTGTTCAGCAAATGGGCACTAATAAACTTGGAGCTGTTAAGGGATTTTATATTTGAGGCAAACCCATTAGCCAACTGTGTTTTCCTTGGCTTCTCGGCAAGTTCGGATGGATTTTTTTATGCAAGCAAGATAACTACAGCAAGCTTCCCTCCCCTTTTTGAAACTCAGTAATTACAGACATTTTACAAAGCTGTGGCTGGCCCTGGAGTTAAATAAATAATATTATGTTCTATTGTTTACAGGGAAAAATGGATGTGGAAGTACAGTTCATACAACTCTGGATAAAACAGGCCCCTGCTTAATATGGAATGAAATATGGGGGGGGCACTCTCTGCTGACTGCTTTTCTTCAAATTGCCATGGGTTTAAAGGGGGAAAAAAAAAAAGCTATGTTATGATTTTCAGACACTCAAATTCGGTTCCCACAAGTTTATTCTAGGAATCCAAGAGAACTTTGCCAGGCTGTGTCTAATTCTAACATTTTGTGCCACATTTATGATTTCAATCATAGGAGTGATTGGAGTGTTTTTGATAGGTATGTGGTAATGGGAGCTCTCATTAGAAAAATGAAGTTTGCACATAGTTTGTTCGGAATGCAGGGTTATAAGGGTAAAGAAATAATCTAGAAATTTTTTGGAGCTGATTATTGTTTATTGATTTTGTGACAAAGTGCTGTGATTCGATTGCGATTGTATCTTTCAAAGGAATGATTCTTATGGTGGCATATGGATACTTATATACTCAGCAATAACCGTCCAATCTGCTGCTTTAACTCCCAAAGAGTAAAAAGTGTTTGTAAAATGGTAGCAATGTCATATCGAAGCACAATAGTTTGATCTTATGTACTCCAAAAGTCTGGTTTGAGGCTTGCAAAACTTTGTTTTTTGGCAAACGTTGACTGGTGGAAAACCATAATAAAGGGGAACTAGTAATGGGCTTGGGAGAAAAAGAAAACCACTAGCAGGAATGGAAGGTTGGGGAAATCAGAATACATGAAATTCAAACATCCTGTCCAATGGGAACTTTTATTTTTAAGCCTTTTGGAGTTCCAACCCTCACAATTTAAAGATTTTTGTTTTCCCCCTGAAAATCATAAAGATGAGATTCTCTTTAATGCAATAGCAATAGCAGTTAGACTTATATACCGCTTCATAGGGCTTTCAGCCCTCTCTAAGCGGTTTACAGAGTCAGCATATCGCCCCCAACAGTCTGGGTCCTCATTTCACCCACCTCGGAAGGATGGAAGGCTGAGTCAACCTTGAGCTGGTGAGATTTGAACCGCTGAACTGCAGATAGCAGTCAGCTGAAGTGGCCTGCAGTACTGCACCCTAACCACTGCGCCACCTCGGCTCTAATGCAAAGCTGTAATTCACAAATGGTTGCCACCATTTTGGAGCAGATCTTGTGAAAAGGCATGTAATTTTTCAGGAAAAAAAAGACTGTAGAAAACAGATATTCTCTAGGCTGCAGCAACGTAGGATCAGGGGATAAAATGTTGAAGATGTGATTTTAAAAAAATCAATAAGAAAAGGTAGCCTTGGAGACTACAAAAACAGGAGTACAAAATCATCTTCCCCATAACTGGTTATGTACCATCAAGTCATAGAGCTGAGGTGGCGCAGTGGTTAGGGTGCAGTACTGCAGGCCACTTCAGCTGACTGTTATCTGCAGTTCAGCGGTTCAAATCTCACCGGCTCAAGGTTGACTCAGCCTTCCATCCTTCCGAGGTGGGTGAAATGAGGACCCAGACTGTGGGGGCGATATGCTTGCTCTGTAAACCACTTAGAGAGGGCTGAAAGCCCTATGAAGCGGTATATAAGTCTAACTGCTATTGCTATTGCTATTGCTATTTGGCCAAGCAACCATATACATAGATCTTCTCCACGATGATTCATCACTAACCTGGTCTTTCAAGTCTTGTACAGCCATTGCCACTTTAATAAACTATATAAACTTTAATAAACTTTAACAAACTGCCTATGAGACATTGTTGGCTCCCATTCCCTAAGATCATTGATTTTGTACCTCTTTACATTTAAAAGTGGAATGCCTAACAAATGCAGTAGAGTGAACCATCTGGAGGGATGCTTTTAGAAGCTACCCAAGTCCATTTGGGAGGTTAGATGCAATGCATTTTCTCAAAGGAGTTGTGTTGCCATGTCAGCATTAACATGCATGTGCTATGACAAGGACTTTTTGCTGGCACTGCCACCACAGCGGAGTTATGATCTGTTCAAAACAAAGAAACCCTTTCAGGTTTGAGGGGTTCACTTCCTTCCATTTTTCATTTCGATTTTGAGACATCTTTAATTTGACATCTTTAAAGAAAGACATTGTGCAAATCCAATTTATCCATAAAAAAAATTTCTGGCACAATACTGGCTATATGTCTTTGAAATTATACATGGGAGTGATTTTGGAATTAGGAAAGAATTTGGTGGGTTCACATTCAATGTAATGGTTTCAAGGGGATATTTGTAGCCAAGAAGTTGAAGCTTTCTCAAGGGAAGCCAAAATGACCTCCAGCTACCAAGGCACCTAAAATTCGACATTTTTTACATTGTTTAAAACCATCTATTATTTATGTTCATGTTGGCTGAAACTGAAACGCAGTGCAATTTTTGAAAAAGTACATTTCCCCCCATATGCTAACAAATTTCAAGTATCTAAGCTCTGTTGTAAACAATCTTGATTTTAAGATATATTGAAAGGTGAAGAAGCAACAAAGAAATGGTTTCGTTTCTTTGACCATATAATCAAGTGATTATAGCATACAAAATCCTTATCTTACTAAAATCCACAAGTCAAACTACATCTGATATTAATATTAGAACTATAAAAACCATAATAGTGTGGGTTAAAACAGGGTGGTTTATGGAAAGGGACGGCAGTATCCTTAATATATGTGCCCCAGTGCTGGGAATTATTTATTGAAGAGAGAGATCTTCACCTTTAAGTTAAGTTAAATATATAGTGAGATAGCTGACTAACTTAAAATGATCTAAGCAACAACTCAAATAAACAATACACAAAGACAGAGGGACAAATGAGAGTAGAAATGTATTAAAGGTGAGAATTCACCGTCGAGTAATACCATTAGACCACAACGTTGGAAAAACTTGAAAAGCTGATAGGTAATCCGTTATAACTACCTGCATGGAATTAGCAACCTAGTCTCATACTAGGTAAGGCGAGATGAGCTATGGGAGATGAAAATATGTAAAGAGCTTTATCTATTTTTGTATCTTGTATTTTGTAAATCTTGCCTTTTTTAATATAACTTTCAAATAAGGAAAAAAAAAAAGAGAACCAGGTCATCCCCTGAAGAAGAGAATATGTAAACACAACAACGGATAGAGTGGATGGAGGGAGGAGTAGAAGGAAAGATAGGAAGGAGAGGAGAAAGGAGAGGAATAGGAGAAAGGGAAAGGCAGAGGAAGAATGGGAGGGAATGTAAGAGTAGGAAAGAGGGGAGGAAGGGGAAGAAGAGGGGAAGGGTAAAGGGGAGGAAGGGGAAGGAGAGAAGGGAAAGGAGAGGAGGAAGGAAGGAAGGAGAGAAGAAAGAGAAGTTTAAATATTCAATTAAAAAAATATATAGTGAGACCTATTCACTACATCTTCAAAACTAAAGTAATAAAATGATAGGTTTTGTGATACAATAAATCACTTAGATACTTAATCTGATATACCTCTCTCACTTTTGGTTACAAAAAAATTACCTTTCAGACTTCATTACAGCATTTCAATCACAGCAGGAATTTTATGGGGCTACACAGTTTCTGATTGTCTGCCCAAAGTTAGAATTAAGTCTCAGACATACTGTATTATCCCTGTATTATTATTAATTCTAGTCAAAATGGATTTTCAATGAAAATAAATTCCCTGATTACTTAAAAGGATCATATATTCATCTTCCATTTCAAATGTAATTGGGGAGATAGCAATAAAACAGAGAAGGGGGGTATTCTTAAACAATAAGTGTTTCTGTATGAAAATCTACCCTGGATTGCTTTACATGTCATCCTTCTTTAAAAAAAAATCAAATATGTGTATAAAATTAGATTTAAAAAATGTGTGGGAGAGCTCATGCAATGGTGGATGATGCATCATTTGAAAAGTCCCTGATGGTAACTGCAGGGTACAATATTTTAATTTCCTGAACATGTCAGCCACATTCTTTCTCTTATCTTTTAGCATTTTCTGCCAAAAATCTGCCATCATAACATTTAGACCCTGAAGACAGCTCACTTAAAAATGTTGCATGAGTAATACAAAAGTAATAACCAAATACAGACATACAGACACTGCGAGTGAGCTAAGGTGGCGCAGTGGTTAAATGCAGCACTGCAAGCTACTGCTAGATCAGCAGTTCAGCGGTTCAAATCCCACCGGCTCAGGGTTGACTCAGCCTTCCATCCTTCCGAGGTGGGTAAAATGAGGACCTGGATTGTTGGTGGGGGCAATATGCTGACTCTCTGTAAACTGCTTAGAGAGGGCTGAAAGGCCTATGAAGCGGTATATAAGTCTACTGCTATTGCTATTGCTAATGTAAAAGTCTAGGATACACAATCGATTCAGTAGTAGTTCTTAAGCAGGTGTTTTCACACAGTACATAGTGATGGTGCTGCCAAATACCTTTCCTTATTTAAAGGAATTACAAACTTGAGGATGAAAAGATTACAGCATTACTTTTTTTCTCTTTCGCGTAGCTTGCACTGTATCAGAACAATTGTAAAAAAAGAAAGCTATATCTATAAGAATCCTGGTTGCACAGATGTATCCACAATTGGAATTGGGCAAAATTCGCTGTGCATTAATGATGAATACACTCTATATTAATGGATGAAGCTCGATGGTTTGACTTAACCAAATTGGTGGGAAAGTTTGGATAACTTTGGGGAAGAAGAGTGAAATTTAATCCATTAGTCTCATTGAACTTTAAAAGCAGATTCATTATCTATGTCTTTTTCAGTATCTGCTACTTCAAGCAAATTCCCCCAACTCCCAATCTATGCACATAAACATCTCTTTACAATAAGTAGAACCTCTTTGGTCTAGAAGCTTCCAGCTTCTTTTTTTGGGTTATCTGCATCACTTGTGGGAACCAGAAAAAGAGGAATCATTATTACTTCTTTTAAATCTCTTAGGAATTTTTGATGTTATTAATCTTGACGTTTTCCTGGGTCATCCTGCTGAGATGAGACATTCTGGAGTGGTTTGATCCTTCTGGAATAACAGATTTTTGAAAACAACACTGAGATGCTGGTGCTTCTTTCTGTGGCCTTGGTTGGAGGAATGCTCCAAGAATTCATCCAGCTTATTCATCCATATGCTATTTAATAGTTATTTGATGAAATCTTGGGAAACAGCTTGGTGTCTTAATATGCTGATGACACACAGCCTAATTCGTCTCTTTAGGGAATTATTTAAAGTTATGATTGACTGGATAAAAGGCAACAAGGCAAAAGGTCTGTATCTTGGAATCTAACTGATCAAAGAAAAGAGAAAACAATTTCAAACAGAGAGCATTGTGCCACTTTTTAGGGCAGTGATGACGAATCTATGGCATTTAATGTCCAAGATGACATGCACAATGTTTTGAGTGGCATGCCAGCATTCATCAACATTCTTGAAAGCCTGCCTCATTCTTGTGTGATTCTTGGCGACTTGGAGAATAGAGGGTGGTGGTCTGATGGTCATGATTGGAACTTTATTTTAAAAAATATACAACTACATAAAGAATTGTTAGATTTTAATGTAATATGATTGCACATGTATACTGTCTTCTCTTATTTTTTCTTTAAAACTAAGATAAGTATATTGATATGGAAGCATAAATACCATCAACATAGAATGGAGTTTGCTCAGAAGCTGAAATACACCAAGTGAATGAGAGGAAGAGTGGGAAACAGAGGAGAGAAGAAAGATAGGAAGAGAGGGACAGGAGAGAGGGAAAAGGGGGAAAGATGAGGAGGATAAGGAGGAGTGGAATGAAGAGAGAGGAGAAGGGGAAAGGAAGGGGAAGTAGAGTAGGAAAGGATGATGGAGGGAAGAAAGGACGTAGGAGAGAGGTAGAAGAAAGAGGTGTATGGAGAGCAGAAGAGCTAATAATGGGTTTTTATCTTTCTGGGCGTTGATGGCAAGAGGAACTGATGTAATTACTACTTAATACAATAGGATATTGGCTATGTAATAGTATACATGTGATTGTATGTTATGAAAATGGAAAATAAAAAAGTATATTTTAAAAAAAGGATTATTTCTCTTTTGTTTTGTAAGGTTACAAAATAAGACTCAAGTTAGGCATTGCCTGAATTTTTGATACACCCAGCACAAAACGTTTGCTCTTTCCTTCTTAAGACGTGGTCATGAGTTGCTAAAGTTGGTCTTTTGAAGTCATCTGTGCATGAAGCACAAATGTCCACAGGCAAGAAATGAACATGAGCAAGCATCTTGGGGATGGAAGATGTTGGACCTGTTCTCTAGTAAAACATGTAAGTTACAATAGAATGCTTAAGGCTGAAAATGATTGCGAAGATACTGAACTGATACTTGAACTTGATCCTCTCCAGATATGGTCAGACAGCAACTCCCAACAATGTTTAGTTAACTTGCAAAAAACAATGACGCTTGTTCCAAACTGATAGTGCTATGGCCCATCATTTGGACACTTCATGTATGTCTCACATTTCATAACTGCTAAATAGCAAAATAGCAATAGCAGTTAGACTTATATACCACTTCATAGGGCTTTCAGCCCTCTCTAAGCGGTTTACAGAGTCAGCATATCGCCCCCAACAACAATCTGGGTCCTCATTTTACCCACCTCAGAAGGATGGAAGGCTGAGTCAACCTTGAGCCGGTGAGATTTGAACCGCCGAACTGCAGATAGCAGTCAGCTGAAGTGGCCTGCAGTACTGCACCCTAACCACTGCGCCACCTCGGCTCAAAAACCAACCTCTAGACCAGGGGTATGAAACTGGTGGCCCGCGGGCCATATGCGCCACACAAAGGCCATGCCCACCCCATCTCCACAAAGGGGAAAAACATGGCAATATGTCACGTGACCGGCAACATGATGCTGCAAGTTTGACGCCCGGGCCCTCGATCAAATTTTTACAACTGATAACTAATATTTCGTCTAGCTTACTTGCATTAAACCTGTCAAATACTTGATGTGTGATATTTGACTAAGATTTGACATTGCAGAGAAGCAATGCCCATCCATCTTTCAGCCAGAGGAAAAGTATATGAGCATGAAATGAGCTGTCCCCATTGCCAATTTTCACCCTGCCTTGAGTCATTCAAATTCCTTTCAAGTTAGTAAGATACAAGGTTTAACAAATTTCCTACCCTCTGAAGCTCACTGTGAACATTGTCAAGTTTAAGGGGAAAGCCACTATGATGGACAGCTTAAACCTGACTCGTTCTTGGACATACACAAAATTTACACAACAATATGGAGACAGTACAGAAAAAAATGTTAAATGCAAACAGAGAAATGCCCCGATTCTCAATAATACAAATTATGCGCAGAAAACTGAAAACCAACAGGGGAGGATGGAGAAATTTGATACAACTATAACTTTCTATTAGCATAAAAAGTGTTTAAAATACATCACCATGGCAGTCATTGCAAATACAGTGAATGTTTCATCAGCATCTTTATATAACTTGCATCTTTAAAATAACGGAACAAGGTACTTAAAGAATAAGGTTCTACATTAATGCTCCTGAAATTTCTCCTTTTTTTGAATGTGGTTTTCTTCTCTGCCAATATTATCTTTAAATGCAGTAGATTAAAAACGTTGCAAATTAGAATACGTAGATGAAATATATATATATATCTGTTGTATTATTCTTTCTATATTAGACCTTTAGAGAAAGAGGCCTTTTTAGCTCCCTCATATCGTGCCGGCCTTGACGGTTTATTGTGCTGTTGCTCTATGGACTTTATGTTTTTATGTATACGGATTGCTCGCTTATTTTATCACCTTTTTTATACCTGCGCAATTTTTCTTTGTAAGTAGTGAGGGTGTGTATGATTGTAAGCGAATGATCCCACTTTTTTAAACTTGTGTAATTCCCTTTTATATTATATTGTTGTATTTTTAAATCTTGGTGGGGGTGTGAGTGAGTGAGTGTTTGGGTGTGTAAGCGAGATTGGGATGGGAACCGGGTTCCGCCACACTGAGTGCTGTGGGTTAGATAAATTTTCTTACCGGTCTTTCATCTCCTCCGCACCCTCCTGTTCCTTTGGCTTTGATAAGAAGTCAGCATCTTGTCTGCCATATTGCAGACTGTCACCCCGACTCCGATTCCAAAGGCAAATCTCCGACCTGCGAGGGATCTCTAATCTCCCTCTGGGTCTGATGAGAACCTGCCCTCTTCGCCCCCGCCTCCAGGGACGGTTCTGATCCAAAAGGATCTCGGAATTGGTTTGTCAGACAGGGTTCATGTGAGGCTCTTGCGAGCCCACACGCCCCACATCTGTCCAGCTGAAGAACTTCCTCTCGACTCCTGATCTGCCGACCTTTCTGATTGACAAGCTCAGCGTCTTAGCCACTGAGCTAACACGTCCCTTAGATCACGCTAATTTCTTCCTTACAGAACTTCTGATTAATAATGATGGGAAGCTGAGCTTAATGTAGAGAGTTTATTGATTTTTCCCTTTTTTTCTTTTTTCTTTTTTTTTCTTTATTATTTCTTTCCTTGTTTCTTTATTTTTTATCTTTTAATTCTTAATCTATTCAGTTTTAATATACTCCAGACTGTGCTTGATAAAGAGTTATGCCGGGAATGGGATCTGGGAAGTCGGAAGGGGGCTAGGGAGGGGGGTTTATGGGGGGGGAGGGGGGAGGGTGGAGATATAGTTTCAATTTTCAAAACAATAAGAATGCACTTGTATACTGTTGCTCTTTTTTCTTTTTTTTTCTTTCTTATTCTTTTATTTTCCCTTTTTTTTTCTTTTCTTATAATTTTAGTGTAAAATACAAATTGAATAGATTAATGAATAGGAGAAATACACCGAAGCGAGGAGTAGAGGGAAAGAAGAGGGAGGAGTCAAGAGGGAGTGAGAGGGGAATGGAAGGAGGGTGAGATGGAAGGGAGGGGGAGAAAGGAGCGTTAGAGGGGGAAGGGAAGTAGAAGAGGGGAATGCTGGAGGGGAGAAATGAAAGTTGGAGGGGGAGAAGAAAGGGTGTATGGAGGATTGAAGTGTTATGTTGGTTTTCCATGGCGGAATAGAAGATGAGTTGTGTTTATTGCTTTTTTAATTGCACAGTATATAAGTGATTGTATAAAAAGGAAAATGAAAATGAAATAAAATAGTTTTCATGAAAGGAGAACTTCTGATGACATTATACAAAGGAGACAAAGAACAAGGCAGCTATGATGGAAACAGTAACATCTCTGAGAATCCCAGTCTCCAATATTACCTGATAACTATCTTTTCAACCTGCTCTCTGGAAATAATTCTGAACTCAACTTTCCTAACTTATACAGAAAGGGAGGGAGGATGGGCAGAGATGTTTTACTTTCCCATTAAAGTTAAGAGCAACTAAGCACAATTAATTGTGGGGTGGATTATTTTCCTTTCATACAGCAATTCTTGTTGTAGTTCTAAGTGTAGTATTCATTGCAGCTAAGGGAATTAAAAAGCAGCGTGCTGATTTAAGGCGGAATGGATCGGAATCCCTGTGTATTTCCCACTGTTATTGTTGGAAGCAACAGTAATATTTTTCTGGGTGTATTCTCTTTATAAAACAGTTTGACTCTCAATAAATCTGCACATGCATTATAAAGAAAATATGGGTGGCATTTCTATTAGCACACGGAAAAGACAGAGAAATTATTCTGCATTTTTTTTTCCAACCAGTTCTTATCCAGCTCAATAAAAGTAATTTTGCTGTCAATGGAGAGTGATGTGGGACCCAAGTGTGTCTTTCACTCATCTCCTCACCAATCTACCAGCTCCCGGCTCTCCCACATTTCAGCTAAATAGGAGAACTACTTGCAATAATTCCTCCCACTAGTTTTTTTTCAGTAGCAGTACTACTGTCAGCGTTAAGAAGAACCTCTGCCCTTAAATCATTGTTGAAAAATTTCTCCCTCCTGAGAGAACTCCAGAGATATTATTTATCAAATTTCTCTGCCCACAAATTAGCCAATTTTTGCCTAGCAATAATTCAGATGTGGAAGTTTCCATGTCTGCAGAGAAGTATCTAGATCCCTTCCCTGCAATTCATCCTTATAAGAAAAGGATTAATCTTTGTCTCTGTTTTGGGTTTCCCTTGCTGTTGGTTGTGAGCTTCTGGGTTTCTCCTATGGCTAAATTTCTGTATGGCATCAATTTGCCTTCAAGTGACATGATTAATAGAGATGAAAATATTGTTCTGGTCACAGCACAAAAGCTGGTATGGCTCCACAAAGTCCATGGACAGATCTGGAAAGATTCTATCTGAATTTTCACTGGTAGATTCTAGTTGTTGTGAGAATAAATTTGAAGAATGAAGCCATTTTGAGCCCCTTGAACCGAATAAAAAAAATAACAATGTAGTATTTGGGGCGGGGGGTGGAAGATGCAGGAAAAACATTTGCATTCTAACACACACCTCAAAAAATAAGATTTGTTCATATCTTTCTGAAATGTGTCTTGTTTTAGGAGCAAACATATATATATATAAAACACAAATAAAACACACACACACACACACATACATACATACATACGTATGTATGTATGTATGTATGTGTGTGTGTGTGTGTGTGTTTTATATGCATGCTTTGTGTGTGTGTGTGAATCTTGGATAAAGGGTTAGTTAATATCTATAGGTGGTTTTACATTGTAGAAGTCAGGTTAATATTCATAAATGAACAAGCTCCTACAAGGTTCTTTTTTTAAAAAAAAGATTTGCAACCTTCTGGAAATACCAAACCAGAGGTGGGTTCCTACCAGTTCGCACCAGTTCAGTAGAACTGGTTCGTCAAATCTACTGAACCGGTTCGAAGAGGTTCCATCAGCAAGCAGGCCACACCTACAGAAGAGGTTCCAAAATTTTTTGAAACCCACCACTCACACACAGACACACACACACAGACAGACTCACATAGAGAGAGAAAGAGAAAGGAAGGAAGGAAGAAAGAAATAAAGAAAAAAAAGAAAAAAAGAAAAAAGAAAAAGTGAGAGAGATGAAAGAAAAAAAGGAAAAAGGGACAGAGAGACAAAAGGAAGGAGAGAGAGAGAGAGAGAGAGAGAGAGAGAGAGAGAGAGAGAGAGAAAACATGGCCGGCAAGCCACTCCCATCAGGTCACATGGCCAGCAAGCCACTCCCACAAAAGAGGCCACACCTACAGAGTAGGTTCGAAAATTTTTTGAAACCCACCACTGTACCAAACCTAACTGGAGATTTTGGCTCAGGAATAGGACATTACTGGAAGTGATGGGGCTGAGGCTTATTATTTGATACCTCTATGATTCTCAGTAAAAATTAATTATAGATAAGGAGTAAAAGGGAAGGATTTGTGCTTGTACATTCATTACTTCTTCAAAGCTTCTTTGGAAAAATAGCTGTTGTTATTTAGACAGCAGTTTCACTTTCCTAGAGTTCAGAGGAATTCATGTTTCCAAAGCCCTTCGGTTGATTTTTTCCTTCCCTCTTCATCATGATCTTTGCCAGCCGTGAGATTTGAGGGATAATTTTGGCCTGCCCTTCATTGAATGATACCCACACATTTAAGAAGTGGTTCCTTCAATATAGATTTCTTTTGAAGGTTGATGTGTTGGGAAAGAATTCAGGATGGGGGTAGAGATTTACTGGATAAATGCAATAGAGATCCAAAGGGGGTTCTAGTAAAACTTTTAACTTTGTTGAAGATAACAGACCTTTGGAAAAAATACATACGTTCCAAAAGTGGAGGAGGGTTTCTTTTGGGGGGGGGGGGGGGGGTTTAAACCTCAATATGTAGGAAAGAATGTCGCCTCCCCCCCATGTTCTCTATTACAGTCTTTCATATTCAAGAAAGTCCTAGAAAATAATCTCTTAAGCAAAGACCCACAGAACTGGATCAAACGGGACCTTCTGTTTGAGGAAAACTACAGTTCGAAGGATGTTGGTGTGTGAAAGAGGAAAGAACGATTATAAAGATAGGTTAAGTCTTCCAACTTCTATAATCAAGGTAAATCCACCGAAATCTGCTTAGGAACTGCAAAAAATAAAAAAAACGCACTACTTAGCACTTGACATCCTTAAGTGGTTTCTCTTTTCTAGAATTCCTCAACTCTGAGTGGGGAAAGTGCCATATTTCCTGGTAACTAAAGCAGTTCCATCACCCAGGGAGCTATGCTTATTTTCAGAGATCTTGATGGAGCCACACAGATCCACATTTCTTGTTTACAATAACCTCCTCCGTGCTTTATGGCATCCTCCTTCACTTTTGATTTCCTGACATGAACCCGAATGAGGCCAACAATTTGGCTTCACCTAAAGGCTCTTTAAGGCTATCCTTCGTGGCAAGTGCTGAGGAACACAAATATAATTTTCTTATGCTTTTTAGGTTATTTTATTGGGCCAGATCTAAGCATCCCACAGGCCAGATTTGACACACCTGTTCTAGAAATTGTCTGATTTATTTATCTATCTATCTATCTATCTATCTATCTATCTATCTATCTATCTATCTAGCTAGCTAGCTAGCTAGCTAGCTAGCTATCATGTATCTATCTATCTATCATCTATCTATCATCTATCTATCATCTATCTATCATCTATCTATCATCTATCTATCATCTATCATCTATCATCTATCTATCTATCTATCATCTATCTATCTATCTATCTATCTATCATCTATCTATCTATCTATCTATCTATCTATCTATCATCTATCTATCTATCTATCTATCTATCTATCTATCTATCATCTATCTATCTATCTATCTATCTATCTATCATCTATCTATCTATCTATCTATCTATCTATCATCTATCTATCTATCTATCATCTATCTATCTATCTATCTATCATCTATCTATCTATCTATCTATCTATCTATCTATCTATCTATCTATCTATCTATCTATCTATCTATCTATCTATCATCTATCATCCATCATCCATCATCCATCATCCATCATCCATCATCCATCATCCATCATCCATCATCCATCATCCATCATCCATCATCCATCATCCATCATCCATCATCCATCATCCATCATCCATCATCCATCATCCATCATCCATCATCCATCATCCATCATCCATCATCCATCATCCATCATCCATCATCCATCATCCATCATCCATCATCCATCATCCATCATCCATCATCCATCATCCATCATCCATCATCCATCATCCATCATCCATCATCCATCATCCATCATCCATCATCCATCATCCATCATCCATCATCCATCATCCATCATCCATCATCCATCTATCTATCTATCTATCTATCTATCTATCTATCTATCTATCTATCTATCTATCTATCTATCTATCTATCTATCTATCTATCTAGTAGATTTATAGGCCGCCCAATCCTGGAGGACTCCGGGCAGTTTACAAAGCGAAAAGAAGAGTAATTAATAAAAAATAAAGGAAAACAATTTAAAACATCACACATGCACTCAATCTGATGGGGGCTGGACCTCAACAATGAGGTCAACAGCCCCAGGCCTGCCGGAATAACCAGGTTTTAACAGCTTTTCGGAAGGCCATGAGAGTGGGCAAGGTCCGGATCTGGGGGATTGTGATACCAAATCAGCTATGTTGATTTGGTGCCTATTTTGATGTATGAAATGTTACGTATATTGTGAAATAGATGTAACAAAAGAAACATTCCTATACCAAGAATTTCTTTTTCACATTTTATGTTTTGGTAGTGATTTCATGTATCCCCTCTCTCTCTCCCAAACTCCTGATTACATCTTCTGTCTTTTCAAAGTTCTCCAAGTTGGAGCAGATAAACAGAGAACCTAGAAAAAATTATTTCAATGAAAGAAAGGATATTTTTACACAACTCTTTTGTATTTCATAACATGGCTAAAATCAAGGGTAGTATCTAAATAAAGGCAGATCCATCACCGTCATCCATGAGACTATCTCAGTCTTTTTTTTTATTTTGAAAGGAATTCTCAAGCAAATTTCCTTTCATCAAGTTATGGGGTGGGGGAGAGAGAATGCAAGAGAATTTCTGCCTGGCAGTAATTCCACCAAATATGCAAGCCACAATGTTGTCATAGCAAAGTATTATTAGTTAGCCTCACTGTCCCGTTCTTCCTGGTTTCAAGTATAATTTCCCTAGAATCTAAAGGAAAATAAAAATTAGTTACAGCGTTCTGATGTTATGTCACCTTAATTCACTAGAGAAACTGAGTGGTTTGAGAGATGAGGTGGAATCTTGTAGAAATCCCAGATCTAGCATTGAATCAAAGAGCAACATTTTTATGCTTCCTTGTTTTTTTTTTCCATTGGACTGCTTAGACCAGTGTTTCTCAACCTTGTCAACTTGAAGATGTCTGGACTTCAACTCCCAGAATTCCCCAGCCAGCATTCGCTGGCTGGGGAATTCTGGGAGTTGAAGTCCAGACATCTTCAAGTTGACAAGGTTGAGAAACACTGGCTTAGACTCACTGCTGGATGCTGCCTTTTTGTTCCATCATAGTGTGGGAAGTTATCACCCAGGGTCTCTCCCAGAAAAATGAAATATCCTAGGAAATATTGAAAAGGCAGAATATTTCTCTGGATGCGAAAAGAAAGAAACATGTTTTAAAAGAGAGAATAGTTGCCTGTAGCTTCCTGCCCATCCCCACTTTGTCAATGGGCCATTAAGAAGGCCAAGCTAGTCCACTTTACATAATAAAGAGTTCTCCCCTTCAGCTCCAGGGGATGGGATTAAAGCATGACAATATTGGCCCCAACTGACCACATGGCATCTGAGAACTCAACCAAACCTGGATTCAAAACAGCCTAGAGAGTTGCCTCTGCAATGCCCCATGGGAGTCTGACAACCAATCAGAATGCATTTCTTACACAGGAACAGGAAACAGAGAGGTGGGACTGAACAGGTTATAAAAAGCCTAGCAAGCCCCTTCCTCAGCCCTTCTCTTCTTCTCCACCAACATTGAAGCACGTGATCCCCTTTTCTGTTCAGGGCTCAAGCCACGTGGTCCTGTCCACCATTAAAACCATCTTTCCAAGCAGCCTCCATGTCTCCAGTGTCTTTTCCCCCACTTGGAGCCGAACCCAATATCTTGGAAGAATAAGATGGCTTAACGATATCAAAATCCATGGGAAGCTCCTGAAAAACTAAGAAAAGCATGTTGTTTCTAATAGATCAGCTATGTAGTTTTAAACCTCTGATTTAACATACCGTAGTTATCCTCACTTCTACTTTTCAATTGTTCTGCATATTGTTTCAGTCACCATCCGCTTTCCCTCTATGTCATGCACACCCCACAGGATCTTTTACATTCCTGCCACACTATGAAAGCTGTTCTGCCCTTTCTTAAGTCTTAGGGAGCATATATTTAAAATTTTAGCATATTTACATAATAATCCCAAGCACTTTTTTTAAAATAAACACAAATATACTAAATTGATTAGGCCTTCCCTCTGAATAGCAGTCTTCCAATATCTCAGGGGTTGCCACAAAGAAGAGGGTGTCAAACTATTCTCCAAGGCACCTGAGGGTAGAACAAGAAGCAATGGGTGGAAACTAATCAAGGAGAGAAGCAACTTAGAACTGAGGAGAAATTTCCTGACAGTTAGAACAATTAATCAGAGGAACAGAAGTTGCCTCCAGAAGTTGTGAATGCTCCAACACTGGAAGTCTTTAAGAAGATGTTGGATAGCCATTTGTATGAAAGGGTATAGGGTTTCCTGCCTAGGCAGGGGGTTGGACTAGAAGACCTCCAAGGTCCCTTCCAACTCTGCTATTGTATTGTATTGTATTGATAAGCATGCTTAAAATCAGTAAGCTGCACCAGCAATTTATCAGATTTATTGGCAGGATCAAATGTGTGCTCAAAAATGTCATTCTTAATGTAATAAAGGTTCTGATTCCCAAGACACCCCTAAAAATCTAATGTAAAGTTAATTTCTCATCAGAATCACAAAATGAAAAAAATGAAAAGTTTATATAGCATGGATTTCTGTTTTGCAATTATATACATTTTTTTTTACTTCGGCCCACCAAATAACATTTTCTTTTTTAAAAAAAAATCCAGTAATTCCTTCCTAACTTTTTCTTTGACTAAGGCCAAAGCCAAGAATGCTAAGGACTTAAGGCATCATTTATTTACACGACTGCATTTTAATAATCATCTTAGGCTAGTGTTACACGGCCCAAGTTTGTAAATGTTCCCTGTCCTTTTGTTTATATATATATAAAAAGCAGAGATTCTTCATATGCCCAAGCTGTTCCAAAGAAATTGGAGGAATGGGTTGGCAGGGCAGATGAAGGAGGAGTAAGAAAAGGGGGTCAGGTCCTTTGAAAGTTTCTAAACTAGCGAGAATCTTTCACTGTGTGGGTGGCAGGTATATCAGCTGACACAGGGGAAATGCATGTGCGAAGCTGGCCACCCAAGACCTTGAGTCTCTCATGGAGCTTGGGAAGGCACCTGCTGTCCTTGCCAAAACAAGCCATTCATTGCTAAAGCAAGACTTGAAAAGGCCAGTCTTTGTCAGCCCAGGGGAGGTGGTGGTGGGGGGGGAATTTGGGAGCAAAGGAGCCTTTGGTTTTCACTTAAACAATCTCAAATGACCAGTTTAGAAATGCAGGAATGTTTTGCAGAATTGACGCACCCCGCCCCAAATGAGAAGACATCAAGATCTGCTGAGCATTAATATGCATCGGACTAGAATTTCACGCGTTGAGTGAGTTTTGTGACCCCCTCCCCGTGCGCTGGTGGTCTGCCATTGACAGGATCTCAATCTGCAATTTGTTATCTTTAGGCCTGATAAGGACATCTGGTTTCGATTCAGGTGGCCATGAGTTTGCCTCCGAGTTGAGGAAGAAAGAAAGAGGCTCCCTCAATTCACTCAAATTGAATTTTCTCACAAATTTCAACCCCCGAGATGAGAACCAGGAGAAGCCGGCGCCCTTCGTCACATGCGTACCCCAAAAATAAAAACAACCCCCCATTTTGCTTGCTTGGACGTTTGGCTCATAAAGAAGCTGCAATAAATCAGTTTCACCTGGCTGGCTAAAAGAGTACAGGTTAAAAGCAATGAAAGTCATTAGTGCAATCAGATATTTTTCTGCATATATTCAGATGTATTTTTAAAAAGGGGTGAACTCTTTATGACCCATCTTCTTTTGGGGCCTGTAAGTTATTGTAGTTGCACAGGAACTGCTGGTTCTTTTAGTAGCTTCAGAGGCCTTTTCCAAGCTTCCGAGCCGAGGTGCCGCAGTGGTTAAATGCAGCACTGCAGGCTACTTCAGCTGACTGCAGTTCGGCGGTTCAAATCTCATCGGCTCAAGGTTGACTCAGCCTTCCATCCTTCTGAGGTGGGTGAAATGAGGACCCAGATTGTTGTTGGGGGCGATATGCTGACTCTGTAAACCGCTTAGAGAGGGCTGAAAGCCCTATGAAGCGGTATATAAGTCTAACTGCTATTGCTATTGCTATTCCTTCTATCAGAATCTCTCCCAAAAGGAAGAGGACTGAATTAACATTGAGAACCTGGGAGAGAGGGGGGGGAAATCTGTAACTGTTCATAAATCTTTCTCCAGCGATTTATGAAGTTGTACAGGAATACGCCAGTCCCTGACTGCCTATCTCTATCAAGCATATGAAGACTCTTGGGATAAATTTCAGAATTGGATTAGTTGTAAATATGGATAGCGTTGTCCTGTTGAGTTTCTGCAAAAAGTTAAGGAATTCAATAAGTGCCGACTTGTTTAGGAATTATGAACTGAACAACTGTGAAAATAAGCAAATATTATTATTTCTATGTACAAAGGATGTGCTGATCTAGGATTGGTAGTTTATCCTTGTGTCTCCATAATGTGTGTGTGTGTGTGTGTGTGTGTGTGTGTGTGTGTGTGCACAAATCAAGGCACTTAACCTTCAAATCAGCTGCTGCTCCCTGAGAAATTCTGCCTCTTGCCTCTTACTCAACCATGTGGCTGAAGCTATTAGGGAAGCAGTTTTGTTGATTCTCCCAAAGTGGTATCCTTTACACATAAGGAGTTAGTAGTACTTAAACACCTTGGAACCATTAGTCTCCTCATGTAGAAAAGATGTGGAAACTCTAGAAAGAGTGCACAGAAGAGCAACAAAGATGATTAGGGGACTGGAGGCTAAAACATATGAAGAACGGTTGCAGGAACTGGGTATGTCTAGTTTAATGAAAAGAAGGACTAGGGGAGACATGATAGCAGTGTTGCAATATCTCAGGGGTTGCCACAAAGAAGAGGGAGTCAAACTATTATCCAAAGCACCTGAAGGTAGAACAAGAAGCAATGGGTGGAAACTAATCAAGGAGAGAAGCAACTTAGAACTGAGGAGAAATTTCCTGACAGTGAGAACAATTAACCAATGGAACAGAAGTTGCCTCCAGAAGTTGTGAATGCTCCAACACTGGAAGTCTTTAAGAAGATGTTGGATAGCCATTTGTCTGAAGTGGTGTAGGGTTTCCTGCCTAGGCAAGGGGTTGGAGTAGAAGACCTCCAAGACCCCTTCCAACTCTGCTATTATATTGTATTGTATTGTAACAGTAGACACACTGGCACACTTATGCACGCCCCTTTACAGACCTCTTAGGAAAGGGGTGAGGTCCACGCTAGGCAGCTTAAGGTTAAAGTTTGGGGGGTTTGAGGATGTAACTACAGAATCAGGTAGTGCATTCCAGGCATTGACCACTTTGTTGTTGAAGTCATCTTTTCTGCAATCAAGTTTGGAATGGTTTACCTTGAGTTTGTATCTATTGTTTGCCCATGTATTATTATGCATATAGTTGCTTTAATTTGGCAAGATTTCTGTCTATAAACAGAGAACAATAAAGAAATTATCCAGAAGTAATTCTGTGTGTGGTTGTTGATCCTTTGCACTTGACAGAAATTGAGTTTCAAACTCTTGGTGGCCAGGGCCCAGATGCATTAACCCCTTCCTTCTTTATGAACTTTCTGGATCCTTTAAATACTTTTAGCACCCCTCAACAAATACATGATACACAGCGTTGTTGAATTCTCTACAAAGGAAAATCTAGTAAGGACCCATTCCTTAAGAGTGTCTATTATGGAATATGCCTGTTGCCCTAATCTGTTTGTCCTTAGTCAAGCAATGGAAGTATTGTTCTTTTAATCAGAGTTTGTCTAATGCTGTTATGTCTTTCAATGTTTTCAATTTGTTTCTCATAAGTGGCTTACATTGGGGAACTGTGTATTTTTAATTCTAGTTTGTTGTTTGCTGTTTCTAACTTGATTTTTATTTTCTAAACATGCTTTAGATACTCTAAATGTAAATGGTTTCAAACTAAAAAAAATAGAGTAAAATGTACTAAACGATGAAAAAGCCATTTAAAAAATATTATTGACATGAATAGGTTAATATTTAAAGTGTTTTTGCTTCAAATTTATCTCACCTTTTTTCATTATTTAGGAACTGTGGATCATCTGACAATGCCTGTAGCATTACTGTAATTAAATCAAGGGTTGGACTGAAATATTCTAGTGAAAGATCCAGGTTAGCTGCTCTTAGCTTTCCAAGTACATAACATAAGTACATAGTAACTCTAATTCAATTAGCAAAGCTAATATATTGACCGTTTGTGAAAATTTACCCACAACTGGAGTATATTGGATGGAGAAGTCAAGTAAACACAAGCTGCATGCAGTTGTGAGAGGTGGCAGGAGATGTTATAGAAATAAAAATCTTAAGGAAATTTGAAACTTTTAATAGACTTTGAAAACTGTTCAAGTACTTCATTTTTGATAATAAATCACATTAAGTAACAGAAAAAAAAGTATATACGGGCAAGTATATTAGCAATTAGCAACCCTCGATACCCAAGGAAGAAGTAAAGAAGAAGTATTAGTAATGTAGCACAAAATCAAATTAATCATTTTAAAAGTTATAAAGGGGACAGGGAATTCTTGGAAATTATATATTACAGACAGAACAATTATAGAATAATTAATTGCATTTTTGGAAGCTATTTTCCTTGTTCTTTTGTTGAAAAAAATAACTAATTGCTGTCAGTTAGTATGTATGTGTGTGTGTGTGTGTTTGTGTGTGTGTTTGTGTGTGTGTTTGTGTGTGTGTATGTACCCGTGAAAATCTACGAATATGACTGTTTGTATGATACTGGACTATGTTATTTGGATTATCCCTTAACTGAAAGACGTTGATGACTGACTGTCTTATTCGTGTATGACTTGGACTGTTTGATAGACTCTGATACCTCTATTTCCACCAAAGTAAAAGCCTTATTTAAACTGCAGTGTCTCTGTATGCTGGTTTGTGTGTTCTCCAACACAACTCTCACAACGCTTCTCTGAACGCACTCACTCTCCCAACGGGGAGCTTACCTAACAACGAGTCAACGGCAGCCAAAAAAGCCAACAGAAGGATTCAATCAAGATCATGTGAGGTAATAATACCATTCTATAAAAGCCTTAGCAAGACCACACCTAGAATCCTGCATCCACTTTTGGCCACCACACTATAAAAAAAGATGTTGAGACTCTAGAAAGAGTGCACAGAAGAACAACAAAGATGATTAGGGGACTGGAGGCTAAAACACATGAAGAACGATTACAGGAACTGGGTATGGCTGGTCTAGTGAAGAGAAGGATCAGGGGAGACATGATAGTGTTTCAATATTTGAGGGGCTGCCACAGAGAGGAAGGGGGTCAACCTATTTTCCAAGGCACCTGAAGGCCAGATAAGGAATAATGGATGGAAACTGATCAAGGAGAGATTCAACCTAGAAATAAGGAGAAATTTTCTGACAGGGAGACAATCAACCCATGGAACAGTTGCCTTTGGAAGTTGTGGGAGCTTCATCACTAGAAGCTTTCAAGAAGAGACTGGACTTCCATCTGTCAGAAATGGTGTAGGGTCTCCTGCTTGGCCAGGGGGCTGGACTAGATGACCTAAAGTTCCCTTCCAACTCTGTTATTCTACTATTCTGTACGTCAGGGAAAATACGTTCTTCATCAGTATCAGTGGTGGGTTTCAAAAACTTTTCGAACCTACTCTGTGGGTGTGGCCTCCTTTGTGGGAGTGGCTTGCTGGCCATGTGACCTGGTGGGAGTGGCTTGCCGGCCATGTGTTTTTTTTCTTTCTTTCTTTCTTTCTTTCTTTCTTTCTTTCTTTCTTTCTTTCTTTCTTTCTCTCTCTCTCTCTCAATCTCTCTCTCAATCTCTCTCCTTCCTTTTGTCTCTCTGTCCCTTTTTCCTTTTTTTCTTTCATCTCCCTTCCTTCCTTCCTTCCTTCCTTCCTTCCTTCCTTCCTTCCTTCCTTCCTTCCTTCCTTCCTTCCTTCCTTCCTTCCTTCCTTCCTCTTTCTCTCTCTGTGTGAGTCTGTGTGTGTCAGTGGTGGGTTTCCAAAAATTTCGGAACCTCTTCTGTAGGTGTGGCCTGCTTTCCGGGTCCACTGGTGGAACCTCTTCTAACCGGTTCGGTAGATTTGACGAACCGGTTCTACCGAACTGGTGCGAACTGGCAGGAACCCACCTCTGATCAGTATGAAAATGATTGTCTTAATTTTTTTTCCGCTTGCATATACTTTTTAAAAAAGCTTATTGAAATGTTTTTTTCTGTTTTTGCTCTCTGTTGCTTTAAAAAAAACAAAAACCAATATACAACCTTTTGCCAGTTGGCTGAAGCTTTCAATCATTCCAAGCTAAACAGCAAGAGAAATGCTTGCAGCAGGTTTTTGGAAAGCTTCCGCTTGCAAATGGCTCCAGACAGTACGTACTTTACCCTCGTTCTCTGCGGATCAGTTTCTTTAGTAAAAGAACAACAGGAGGCCCAAGCGAACAGGGAGCACAAAGCAAAATCGAAAAATGAGTCATAAACAAGCGTTAAAGTTGCAAGTGTCACAGTTGCAAGAGCAATATTATTCCTAATTATACAGAATTTAGCATACTTTCTTAATGGCGTGTAGCCAGGCTGACACAACCCTCTGCTTGGTTGGCACATTTTAATTCAGTGGATTATATTAACGTTAATATATTAATATTAACGTCTGTTTTAAAAGCTGTTTAAAGACTTCCCCATAGGACTCCTTGAAACTTTATGAATGTTGGCTTTTCTCCCTTTTAATTGACTCAGTGCATTTACATTCTGTGCAGTGGTGGGTTTCAAAAATTGTTCGAACCTACTCTGTGGGTGTGGCCTCCTTTGTGGGAGTGGCTTGCCACCCATGTGACCGGATGGGAGTGGCTTGCCGCCCATGTGACCGGATATGAAGATGCCGACGACACTTGTCACAGCCACCTTAAATTACCTCGCACACAGCACTGGCATGCATAAGAATATGAAGTAAACTTTTTAAAAGGCATCTTTGGTTTGCGTTAAAACAACTTCAACACACGCAATGTTCTGGTTGCACCACAAACACAGTAGTCATCCTTACCTTTCACAGAGGCACTGAGTTTTATAAATATGAGCATGATAGTGTAGAATAATCATATCCAAGGACCAGTGGTGGGTTTCAAAAAAGTTTGGAACCTCTTCTGTAGGTGTGGCCTGCTTTCCGGGTCCACTGGTGGAACCTCTTCTAACCGGTTCGGTAGATTTGACGAACCGGTTCTACCGAATAGGTGCAAACTGGTAGGAACCCACCTCTGATTCTGTGCCATGGAAAGAAAAGTGTCTATGAGACTCCGCAAGGAATTTTTTTTTTTTAAAAAAAAGAGATACTCCTACAACTTCAAGTATGGGACTACATTTTGTAATAATTCATCTGGTGTGCTTGGTAGATCCATATTCAAGCCCTCACAGATCTCACCGGTCATTTCAAGGCACACAATGTCTCCCAGCCGGTGGTGGGATTCCAAATCTTTTCCTACCTATTGTATGAGAGAGAGAGAGTGCTTCACGCATGCGCGCAGCACTTAAAGACCACCCTTGGTGTCAGTGCTGGTGAGCTGAGCTGTTTTTTTTTTAGCTCAGCTGAGGCGTGGCAATCTGCTCTGCTGCACGAATCCTCTGAGCTAAAAAAAAACCCGAGGGAATATAGAACAGGAAATGACAGGGGTGGGAGCAGTGGTGGGATTCAGCCGGTTCGCACTTATTCAGGAGAACCGGTTAGTAACTTTCTAAGTAGTTCAGAGAACCAATTGTTGGAAGAAATCTCCTTTTGTTTTTTCCCAACTTTACGGGGCTAATCCTGTAAGGAAGGCAGGAAGGAAACATTCTGGTGTTGTTTCTAGCCTCATCTTTATTGCTCTGCTTACAGAAAGTGCCTCTCCGGTTAACCCTTATTACATTGTAACAGCTAAGGTGAAGTGCCCATCGACGTGAGTTGGCCACAGCTACATTGTCACATGACCACTGAGCTATGCCTACCCAGCTGGTCAGTATGGCAGAGAACCGGTTGTTAAATTATTTGAATCCCATCACTGGGCGGGAGGGTGGGGCCAACCAGAGGTGGTATTTGCTGGTTCTCTGAACTACTCAAAATTTCCACTACCGGTTCACTTGAACTGGTCTGAACTGGCTGAATCCCACCTCTGCTCCCAATCCTCCACACAGAACTGCTGTTATGGAAAGAAGACCCATCTCCATGTGTGTCACATTGAGCTTTCCGCCACAGAAGTGGATGGAAATGCAGTCAGACAAGCAAGCGAAAGAGCTGACCGAACTGTCTGTGTGAGTCCAAAAAATTACATGTAAAATTGAATTGGGAAATGCTCACTCTTAAAAGCAATCAGTGGAATTATTTCCAGCCCATGTTTTTCATAAGCAGGGTTGCCAGATGTCAACTAAGGGACGTGGAAGTGGTCCATGAATATGTCTAGAGTAGGGTTCTCCAATCTTAGCAACTTCAGGCTGCCCCTGAAGAATGTTTGAAGACTGCAGCTGGTCCAGAATGCAGCCGCACGAGCGATAATGGGTGTACCTAGATACACCCATGTTACACCTATCCTCCACGAGCTGCACTGGCTCCCCATTGGTCTCCGGATTCCCTTCAAGGTGCTAGTCATTACTTTTAAAGCCCTACATGGTATTGGACCTGGCTACCTGAGAGACCGCCTCCTGCCATTCACCTCCCAACGACCAATAAGATCGCACAGGTTGGGCCTCCTCCGGGTGCTGTCAACCGGACAATGCCGGCTGGCGGCTCCCCGAGGGAGGGCCTTCTCTGTAGCTGCACCGGCCTTGTGGAACGAGCTACCCGCAGAGATCCGGACCTTTACCACTCTCCCGGCCTTCCGTAAAGTGACCAAGACTTGGCTGTTCCGGCAGGCCTGGGCCTGTTGATTAATATCCAGCCCCACTTGATTGAATGGATGAGATATTAATTTTTAATAATTGTATTTTTAAAATTTTATATGTTTTTACTTCTGTTGTGAGCCGCCCAGAGTCCCAAGGGAGTGGGCGGCATACAAATCTTATTAAAGTTGAAAGTTTAAGTCTGGCAGACTTCAACTCCCAGAATTCCCCAGCCAATTGGTGGGGAATTCTGGGAGTTGAAGTCCACCAGGTTCAAAGTTGCCAAGGTCTGAAAAAGGTCTGGACTAGAATACTATCTAAAGAGAAAATATGAGGCACATCTGGAGCGCTCATTTCACATTAATTGGCTGAAGAACGCTGAATGAAACAAACACACTACTCATACACTAAATATCAGGCCTGCAGCCATATTTTCTTGTGGATCTTAGGCCTGACGCACTTTCTATTATTCCACTATGCGTTTTCTATTGTGGGAAAATGGGAGAGGGGATTGTAGGGAGTTAAATGATATGTAGCCATAACAACATTCTTTCTAGAAATCCAAGGTCATCCTTTGTCTTTGCATCTCTGCACCTGACCGGAACTGGATGGGCGGAAGCTGCCAGCGTGGCAGTGGGAGATTGGACCATGGGATGGACTTGTGGGTGTGGGGGGGGGCAAGATCTTGAACTTTCAACTAGGTGGGAAAACCTGGAAGCTTTCAGATTTGGGTTTTCCCAGATGTGCCAACATGGCTCTCAATAAATTGGGACCTTGAGCAATACTTTGCCTTGGACTCTGATTTACTTTTGGACGCTCTTTGGAACACTGAGACTAAACTTGTTTTCCAAGAAGATAAGAAGTAGTCCTATTTATGTCAGTAGATGAAAAATAGATGAAAATTTATGTCTTGTAGAGCAGTGGTCTCCAACCTTGGCAACTTTAAGACCTGTGGACTTCAACTCCCAGAGTTCCTCAGCCAGCTTTGCTGGCTGAGGAACTCTGGGAATTGAAGTCCACAAGTCTTAAAGTTGCCAAGGTTGAAGACCACTGTTGTAGAGGAATAAAGCCCCAATAATGACGGTAGAAATTTGGCAAGACTGGGTTTTTTTAATGTTTACTTTGTCACAAACATTCCTGTCATTTTGGATGTTTGAATGTTTGAATGTTTATTTTATTTATATGCCGCCCTTTTCCCCCGAAGGGGACTCAGGGCGGCTCACAACTCAACCAAGGGAGGGGGGATGCAGACAAAAATTAAAACGACACGCAACAATACATAATTTAAAACACACAACAGTCATACCATTCGAGAAGGGGGTAGAAGCTTTTTAGCCCCAGGCCTGTCGGAATAGCCAGGTTTTAAGGGCTTTGCGGAAGGCCTGGAGGGTGGTGAGGGTTCGAATCTCCACGGGGAGTTCGTTCCAGAGGGTCGGAGCAGCCACAGAGAAGGCTCTCCTCCGGGTAGTCGCCAGCTGGCATTGGCTGGCAGATGGAATTCGGAGGAGGCCTAATCTGTGGGATCTAATCGGTCTAGAGGAGGTAATTGGCAGCAGGCGGTCTCTCAAGTACCCAGGTCCAATACCATGAAGGGATATAAGTCATTGAGCCGTTATGTTAGCAGGAGCATCTGCCATCTCTTCCACACTTATTCATGTTCAACAAGCTGGAAAGGAAGAAATCAGAAGCTGAAGCTAAGAGATGCTTTACATTTTTCTTCCATTACTAATTGGAATTCTGGAGTATTCTTATCCGCCCAGACCATTTATAAGGTTTTTGTTCTTCTCGTTCTCATCATTCTAGGTTTTTCTCAGTTATGGTTTCCCTAGATATTTTTGTGTGGTGGATCTTCCATGAGCAAGAGGGCGCTGGAATAGATGATTTCATCAGCACATAAATGTTGCAACTTATGTGGGTCATTGCTGTGTCTGTCCACTTATGTCAGTTATCATGACATCATTACAGGATGGTGCCAATTATTTTGTCCAATTATTTACGATACAGGCATGGGAATTTTTTAAAAAATGCCATTTTCTCCAACTCCTATTTGACAGGAAGAATCAAAATAGAATTGAAATCCTGAGTAAATCCAATCTAAAGTCTTCATTTCAGAGAGAGGACCATGAGGATGAAGGTCAGCCAAATGTCTCCGTTGCTGTCTTTCAATATTTGTGCAATCTGGAGAGTTAAGAAAAATAGGTTTGCTAATTAAGCTGGCTGGCAATAATAGCAGTTAGCAATAGCAGTTAGACTTATATACCGCTTCATAGGCCTTTCAGCCCTCTCTAAGCGGTTTACAGAGTCAGCATATCGCCCCCAACAACAATCCGGGTCCTCATTTTACCCACCTGGGAAGGATGGAAGGCTGAGTCAACCCTGAGTCGGTGAGATTTGAACCGCAGAACTGCAGAACTGCAGTCAGCTGAAGTAGCCTGCAGGGCTGCATTTAACCACTGCGCCCACCTCGGCTCTTATCCTGAAATGTCATATTTTAAATGGAGGCTGTTTTCAAGCATTATGGAATGCAGATCTCAGAATTTGGCCCTGGGTTGGCAAATGTGGGATGTTCAAATGATTTTGATGATTACAGCATTGCATTTATAAGTTTGACAGAGGGTCAAGGTTTTCCTACAGCAAATCCTTTATGTCATTTGGAGTATGGGGCTGGTCCATGGCTGTGATAGGCGGGTACAGATGACCTCTGTCAAGGGAGGGGGGATTTTGGCAGAAGGCTCATCGCTGGAGGGGAGGGAACGACCTCACAGTCCCAGCCAAGATCATGAGCATTAAGCCTTGGCTGCTTCTCCCATCAGCAATGGCATAAATAAATTACATTTAGGCAACGCACACATACTGTTATCCTTGGAAAGTTCCCAGCTGGTCAGTTTGTAGCTTCCAAGAAGGATGGTTTTGCACGATAGTTAAATTCGAACCCTATGTAGCATCAATATCACGTCCGCTTCAATCAATAAAATTATGACTATCATTTTCTCACCTTCTGAAACAATTTATGCATTTTGTTGGTACCTTTCAGGATCTCCCTGTTCTCCGAGAATTCTAGCCAGAATTATACCATTTTTAAATGTAGCACAGGCTCATTCTTATCTCAATGTCTTATCTAAGTCTCTGTCAAGAAATTAAATGTTCCTTTCCTTTCTCTTCCCCCTTGCCTCTTTCAAATAAAATAATAAGAGATTATCAAAAGTGATTTTTAAAAAAAAGTCCAAGTAAACACAATACTCTGTGAAACATGATTAAGATGCAAATAAAAAAAATGTGAATTCAATCAGACTTGCAGGGAATCATTAGGCCAATTTAATCCTCCACCCAACTACTATTTGATTAAAATATTTTCTGTTTCAGTTTTGTTAGTGCCAATGGAGATTTCTGTCCCATTTGGGGCATGTTTTATGGGACCACACCTAGAATCATGCATCCAGTTTTGGCCACCACACTATAAAAAAAGATGTTGAGACTCTAGAAAGAGTGCAGAGAAGAACAACAAAGATGATTAGGGGACTGGAGGCTAAAACACATGAAGAACGATTACAGGAACTGGGTATGGCTGGTCTAGTGAAGAGAAGGCTCAGGGGAGACATGATAGTGTTTCAATATTTGAGGGGCTGCCACAGAGAGGAGGGGGTCAACCTATTTTCCAAGGCACCTGAAGGCCAGAGAAGGAAGAATGGATGGAAACTGACCAAGGAGAGATTCAACCTAGAAATAAGGAGAAATTTTCTGACAGGGAGACAATCAACCCATGGAACAGTTGCCTTTGGAAGTTGTAGGAGCTTCATCACTAGAAGCTTTCAAGAAGAGACTGGACTTCCATCTGTCAGAAATGGTGTAGGGTCTCCTGCTTGGCCAGGGGGCTGGACTAGATGACCTAAAGTTCCCTTCCAACTCTGTTATTCTATTATTCTGTACGTCAGGGAAAATACGTTCATCAGTATCAGTGGTGGGTTTCAAAAACTTTTCGAACCTACTCTGTGGGTGTGGCCTCCTTTGTGGGAGTGGCTTGCTGGCCATGTGACCTGGTGGGAGTGGCTTGCCGGCCATGTGTTTTCTTTCTTTCTTTCTTTCTTTCTTTCTTTCTTTCTTTCTTTCTTTCTTTCTTTCTTTCTTTCTTTCTTTCTTTCTTTCTTTCTTTCTTTCTTTCTTTCTTTCTTTCTTTCTTTCTTTCTTTCTCTCTCTCTCCCTCCCTCCCTCCCTCCCTCTCTCTCTCTCTCTCTCTCTCCTTCCAACTCTGTTATTCTATTATTCTGTACGTCAGGGAAAATACGTTCCTCATCAGTATGAAAATAGGTATGTATATACCTATTTATTTACACACAATAGGTATGTATATACATGTGTTTCTATGTCAGTATACAGAGGTGGGAAGAATGATTCCATCACACATGCAGAATACACCTCCATTTGGCAAATACTATTCGTTTTAGTTTCTGATCTTAATTTGGTGTCTTAAATCAATGCTGATCACATGAGGATAAAATAAAACTGCAGAGAACCCTACAATTGGATTGCTTTCCCTACTCAGAATTCAGAGTTTTTACCCACCCCCTTAACCCCCAGGTTTGTAAACTGGAGACTTTCTCAATCTCTTACTTATTGCTTTTGGATAAACTGGCAAGCCTGTTCTTCTCTTCCTAGTTTTAAGTATACTATTACAAAATATGGCCTCATTAAACTTTAGGGTGCTTGGGTGATGAAAAATCTGTGTTTTAATTTCCAGGATAATTTTTTTTTTAAATGTATCCTGTGGGTTGTTTTTTTTAAAAAAAAGGTAATAAGAGAATTATGCAAACACAATTTGACCTTTTTATTACTGATACACTGAGCATTTGTCTTGCAATATTTAATGCCAAACATACCGAATATTTATTTAAAAGTTTTGATACTTTTGATCCTTCCCATTACCCATTTGCACATCCCTTTTCCCTTCATTAGTTTGACCTTTGGCTAAAGAGCAGCGTTTTGGAGTATACAGTGTGACCTGTTTACCCAAGCCATCTAGGATTCCATAGGAGTTAAGGATGTGCAAAGCTTTGAAACAGTGCTTCCATTCAACAAATCCTAGTTCGAATAAGTTGGTGGATTTAGATTCATAAATGAGGCGGGGTAACAAATCGAATTTGGTGGCTTTGAAGTACATTATAGAGAGTTTCACAGATTCTTTGCCTTTGTGCTTCACAAATGATCTTAACATAATTTCTGGGATATTTCTCCTAAGATAATCGAAGAGCAGATGTTATATGGGAGAGAAGGTTTCACAAGATAGCTAGGTTCCCTGTTTCCACAGATGGAAATGCATCAGCTCTCCCCTGGCTACGTATGAGCTATAAAAATATTATATTTCTTAGATTATTATGGCTTATAGTTTTAATACATAGTTCTAAATTGGAATTTAGAATTGTTCATTGTTTCCCTGAGGAAGGGCTGCATCTCTTACATGACTGCCACTAAGAGTTCTATCTCATACAAGAAAATTGAGGTGTTATTATTTAAATCTTCACAACAATGCGAAGTCACAGCAGTCAAGTCTTTAGCTGGTGTTGTCCTTCATATATATTGAATATCATAATGTCTCAGTGTATGTGCAGATCAGAAGTGGGTTCCTGCCTGTTCTAGCCTCTTCTATAGAAGAGGTTCCACAAATCTACAGTGCCGTTTAGAACCGGTTCCATCTCCCTCCCCCCCCGCCCGTCTGCACATCATCAAGATGAAGAGCGAAAGGAGGAATCCTGGGAGTTGAAGTCCACAAGTCTTAAAGCTGTCAAGTTTGAACACCCCTAGGGTTTTTTTTCCTAAAAGGGCTAGGGGCGCAAGGGTCTTGTAACTTAACCGCTTTAAGACTTGCGTGCTTCAAATGCCAGAGTTTCTGAGCCAACATTTTGGTTGCTAAGCAAGAGTGTTGTTAAGTGAGTTTCACCACATTTTGCAAGTTAGCCATGCCCACCCAGTCACATGACTGCCAAGCCACTCCCACCTGGTCACATGGCTGACAAGCCACTCCTACCCAGTCACATGGCCAGCAAGCCATTCCCACAAAGCAGGCCACACCCACAGAAGAGGTTCTAAAAAAATTTGAAACCCATCACTGGTGCAGATCCAAGCAATGTGGCCTTTGCAGTTGGCAGAGTCACAGATTTTCTAAATCCCATTTAAGATTTTTGGGAATGGCAGCCCCCTTACCTATCTTTGATGGTATAACTCATGCAGGATCTTGTCTTGCGATGCCTTGATCTCCTCCCGTGTCTGCTCCTCTTTGTTCAGTAAAGCACAATGCTAAGAACAGCGAAGAGAATCTGCAGAACCGTCGAACTCCCAGAGCCCTAATAGAGAACCCAGGATTGAAGAAGGCGCATATCATCCATAAAGGTAAAGATTCCCCTCGCACATACATGCTAGTCGTTCCCAACTCTAGAGGGCGGTGCTCATCTCTGTTTCTAAGCCGAAGAGCCAGCACTGTCCGAAGACGTCTCCGTGGTCATGTGGCCGGCATGACTAAATGCCGAAGGAGCAGAGAACGCTGTTATCTTCCCACCAAAGGTGGTTCCTATTTTTCTACTTGCATTTTACACGTGCTTTCGAACGGCTAGGTTGGCAGAAGCTGGGACATGGTGAATGAAAAGTATTTATTGATCAATATGTCTATAAACACAATAAATATTTATTTCTGGTAGATTCAACATTCTGGTTAATCCAGTTCAGGATGTTAATGTGTTTTTCCAGGAAATCTAAAAAGTACAATACACATTTCCTCTGTGGCGTAGTGACCAAACCACACTGGTTGTGTTCTATGTGATCTTTCTCACATGGTTGTGCATGTTTAGCTTTTTCACTCTGCTCCGCTTTTGTCATACACTTCCCTCCTCTTTTCCTGTCATTCATCACTTGTTTAGCTCTGTTTCTACTTCCTATCTGGCAGACAACAATATCCCCAAATCTCTGGAGGCTATTTATGAAATCTCCTGTTAAGACTTTTTGAGTGGATGTGAATAACATCATCCGCTACTCTAATCCTACAGTCATTATATGGTGATAGATTTACATTTTTTTTTAAATGAAGTCTTTTTTTCTTTCTTGATGCAGTGCGTTTTATTTTATTTTATTTGTCAATAACTTTTAATTTTTATCATGTTGCCCCATAAACTAAGGGTACCTTTTTCTGTTTATAATAAAAAATAATAATTATAAAGTAGCTGCATAAGGTTAAATGAACCACTGTGGGCTTAAAATGTAACACTGCAAACAAACACAGAAAAGAATTTTAAAAATATATCCTCTTTTTCTGAGTAAGATTGACGTATGCTAAGCCCCAATGCAACACCACAATTTTACAAAATGCCTCGTTTTGAAAGCCATTACCAAGGAGTGCTAAGAGAATTAAACACAGATGCCAGTACTCTGAATCAGAGATGGTTTGCTCCAGTGGTGGGTTTCAAAAATTGTTCAAACCTACTCTGTGGGTGTGGCCTCCTTTGTGGGAGTGGCTTGCCACCCATGTGACCAGATATGAAGATGCTGATGACACTAGTCAGAACCACCTTAAATTACCTGACACACAGCACTGGCATGCATAAGAATATGATGTAAACTTGTTTTTTAAAAGGCATCTTTGGTTTGCGTTAAAACAACTTCAACACACGCAATGTTCCGATTGCACCACAAACGCAGTAGTCATCCTTACCTTTCACAGAGGCACTGAGTTTGATAAATATGAGCATGATAGTGTAGAATAATCATATCCAAGGACCAGTGGTGGGTTTCAAAAAAGTTTGGAACCTCTTCTGTAGGTGTGGCCTGCTTTCCGGGTCCACTGGTGGAACCTCTTCTAACCGGTTCGGTAGATTTGACGAACCGGTTCTACCGAATAGGTGCGAACTGGTAGGAACCCAACTCTGGTTTGCTCCCAGTTTGGCCTGGATTGGGCGAACCGGTTGTGGCGGTGGTAGGAGGCTCCGCCCACCCGCTTCTGCACATGCGCAGAAGTGTTGCATGCGCAGTAGAGTACAAGCGAACCGATAGTGCCAGGATTTGCAACCCACTCTGCTCTGAATAGAGGCATTTCTCCTCAATAACCAGATGAGAAATAGGGAAGGAGATTGAGATACTTGAGCATAATGACAACCTCATGTGGAGAAAACGCCACTGAACTGTGGCCTGTCATGCCTCCCATGTTTCCTTCTCCTAAGAAGGCGCTTCTCTTTTTCTTAATATGCAATTTATTTTGAATGAATCTCAGTGGTGTTTTTGAAGTTAATTAGCAATAGCAGTTAGACTTATATACCGCTTCATAGGGCTTTCAGCCCTCTCTAAGCGGTTTACAGAGTCAGCATATTGCCCCCAACAACAATCCGGGTCCTCATTTCACCCACCTCGGAAGGATGGAAGGCTGAGTCAACCCTGAGCCGGTGAGATTTGAACAGCCAAACTGCAGAACTGCAGTCAGCTGAAGTAGCCTGCAGTGCTGCATTTAACCACTGCGCCACCTCGGCTCTTAATTGTTGGAGATGGTGAGGTGGCTACAGTGGCATCATTTTCACTGCATCACTCTCTTCCCACACGTCTCCAGTGAGAAACTGGACATTGTAAAGGTTTCCCCCCCCCCATTGGAGATGTTTCAGATTGAGAAGTATGGGATGTTATTGGAGCATGAAAAATTAGGAAGGACAATGATCGTGGTGATTCTGTTGACCTTTTTTTGGACACTCTTCTCCTCCCAATAGACGTTCTTACCTATAAGAACAACTTTTTTTGGGGGGGGTGTTTCCTTTGGAAACCAACTGCCCCCTCCCTGGGTTTGTCTCACTGTAAAATGTGGTATTTTTTTCCAGTCAATTTCTCACCAACCCCACAGTGGTGGGTTTCAAAAATGTTTAGAACCTCTTCTGTAGGTGTGGCCTGCTTTGTGGGAGTGGCTTGCCGGCCATGTGACTGGGTGGGAGTGGTTTGCTGGCCATGTGACCGAGTAGGAGTGGCTTGGCAGTCGTGTGACTGGGTGGGCGTGGCCAACTTGTACAATGTGGTGAAACTCACTTAACAGCACTCTTGCTTAGCAACCAAAATGTTGGCTCAGGAACTCTGGCATTGAAGTGTGTCAAGTTACAAGACCCTTCCGCCCCTAACCCTTTAGAAAAAAACCCCCAGGGGTGTTCAAACTTGACAGCTTTAAGACTTGTGGACTTCAACTCCCAGAATTCCTCCTCCAGTCATATTGGCTCAGGAACTCTGGCATTGAAGTGTGCAAGTCTTAAAGCTGTCAAGTTACAAGACCCTTCCGCCCCTAACCCTTTAGAAAAAAAACCCCAGGGGTGTTTCAAACTTGACAGCTTTAAGACTTGTGGACTTCAACTCCCAGAATTCCCCCTCTCGCTCTTCATCTTGATGATGTGTGGACGGGCGGGATGGGGGGTGGGGGAATTGGACCAGGTTCTAAACGGCACTGTAGATTTGTGGAACCTCTTCTATAGAAGAGGTTAGAACTGGCAGGAACCCCACCCCCCCTTGCAACCGCACCATCTGATCCTGTTGTGCCCAATTTCTTTCCCCATTCCATTGGCATAGAAAGACTGGGGAAAGACTTGTATGCCTCTTTGCCCCAATGCCTTTAGAAATGGTGGTGACCTTGTAGCCTAGCCTGTTCCAGATGTGGAGTGGCAACAGCTGTACTCCTCCACCCCTCGGACTGACCTTCCCCTGACTCTGAGGAACAGGCTGAGGCTGTCTCCTTATAACGCTAGGCCTTCCTGTGACCTGAGCAAAACCCCTCCAGCCTCTTTCCCACTAAAGCCGCGCTGCAGTTCTCCATTTATTTTTTCAGGTGAGCAAATGCTGTATCAAATACTGGTGTCTCAGTTGCTTTTAATTAGCCTTCTGGAAGCCAAGCTTTCATCTTGGGTGAAATCTGCGTCACTTCACTTCAGCTATTTTCAGCTCTAAAGCTCTGGGTTTTGCTTTTATGTAGCTCGTGGAAGGCACACAGGAAAGGAAGGGGAAAAAGGGGCTAATCCCATCTATTTCAGATATATTATGGTTAGGCTTATGTTTGAAAAGACCCACACAGATTTTTAGATACAAAGAACCACTTTCTCAGGGTTAGTGTCAGATGCAATCTCCCCACAGGGAATGTGACCGAATGAGAAAATCGGCTAGAATGACCCTCATTTTTGTGGTTTCAATATTCCGTGCAAAGAAAAACGTCAAGCAGGTGAGCCTCTTCTCATGAATTAACATTTATTTGGAATCCCTATAAGATTAAACTGTCCCATGAACGGAGTTTCGGAAGATGGATAGATAGATAGATAGATAGATAGATAGATAGATAGATAGATAGATAGATAGATAGACAGACTGACTGACTGACTAAATAGATTGATTGATTGATGATAGACAAATGATAGAGGGATGATAGAGGGATGATAGATAGATAGATAGATAGATGATAGATAGATGATAGATAGATAGATAGATAGATAGATAGATAGATAGATAGATAGATAGACAGACAGACTGACTGACTGACTAAATAGATTGATTGATTGATGATAGACAAATGATAGAGGGATGATAGAGGGATGATAGATAGATAGATAGATAGATAGATAGGTGGGTGGGTGGGTGGGTGGGTGGGTGGGTGGGTAGGTGGGTGGGTGGGTGGGTGGATGGATGATGGATGACGGATGATAGATAGATAGATGATAGATAGACAGACAGACAGACAGGACAGGACAGAGACAGATAGATGGGAGAGAGGGGGAAGGGAGGCAGAGAGAGAGATACTTTATCAGTTAGATCAGGGGTGTCAAACTCATGTTGTCATGGCAGCGCCACATGACATATCGGGATTTTTACTTCTTCACTAAACTGAGTGTGTTTCAGTGGTGAGATTCAGCTGGTTCGCACCTATTTGGGAGAACTGGTTCATAACTTTCTAAGCAGTTTGGAGAACCGGTTGTTGGAAGAAATCTTATTTTTTCCCCCACTTTACAGGGCTAATCCTGTAAGGAAGGCAGGAAGGAAACATTCTGGTGTTGTTTCTAGCCTCATCGCTACTGCCCTGCTTACAGAAACTGCCTCTCCAGTTAACCCTTATTACCATTGTAACAACTAAGGCGAAGCGCCCATCGACGTGAGTTGGCCATGGCCACATTGTCACATGACCACCGAGCTATCCCTCCCCAGCTGGTCATTATGGCAGAGAACCGGTTGTTAAATTATTTCAATCCCACCACCGGTGTGGGTGTGGCCAACACGTGATGCATCCAGCATGCGTTCCACAAGTTCGACAGCCCTGAATTAGATGAGTTTTGGCTCATGCTGAATCTGAATGTTCTCTGGCCTACAACAATGGCTAGAAGTGAACTTGTGCAGAGGTTAAGGCGGTGGACTAGGTGTGGGGAGCCCTAGGTTCTACTTCCTTCACTTAGTTACAGAAGCTCACTGGGTGACTTTGGGCCAATCACTCTTTGAGTAATTGGTCCAAAGTCAGAATTTTTGTTGCCAGGAAGTATAGAAGAAGGGAGCACTTGCTCCCCATACAAAAGAGGAATAAATAAAAATCTAATCAATAAAAATAGCATTGTATAAATATTAAAAAGCAACATTTTATTTATGATGGTAATATGCTAGCCCTATCCCTGCCTATTTAATTTAGGCTTGTCCTTTTCAACACAAGATCTTCCCAAGCCAGTTATATAAAACACAGAATACCATTGCAAGAACCAGGAAGTGCAATTCCACGTTCCCTTTGGAATGAACTCCCCGCGGAGATTCGGACCCTCACCCCTCTCCAGGCCTTCCGGAAAGCCGTCAAAACCTGGCTGTGCCGGCAGGCCTGGGGTTGATGAGTTCCCCTCCCCTCTCGACTTGTATGGCTGTGTGACTCTTGTGTATTTTAATTACGTGTATTGTGTTTGTATCCCCTTTCCCCTTTTGAGTTGTTTGCCGCCCTGAGTCCCTCCCGGAGAAGGGCGGCATACAAATAAATTAAATCTACAATCTACAATCTACAATCTACAATCTACAATCTACAATCTACAATCTACAATCTACAATCTACAATCTACAATCTACAATCTACAATCTACAATCTACAATCTACAATCTACAATCTACAATCTACAATCTACAATCTACAATCTACAATCTACAATCTACAATCATCTACAATCATCTACAATCATCTACAATCTACAATCTACAATCTACAATCTACAATCTACAATCTACAATCTACAATCATCTACAATCATCTACAATCATCTACAATCTACAATCTACAATCTACAATCTACAATCTACAATCTACAATCTACAATCTACAATCTACAATCTACAATCTACAATAAACAGAACCACCTAAAGCGATAAGTCTTGTCCATTAGCAGTAGGGTTACCATATTCCAGTTGCAGAAATCTAGACGTGACATCGCGGAATTAGAATTTGCCATCATCTAGTGGTGAGAGGGATTAGGGCTATTATATCTGGATTTGGAACCCAGATACAATAGCCCTAATTAGGCCAGTAACTTGTATTTGTACAAGTCTAATTGAAAGCTCATTTTGAATGAAATAGAATAAATGAAAGGAAGCTCAAAGAAACGGATTTTCAGTCTCATCCCGAGAAAGTGGGATTTCCATAAAGGTGTGACTACTGGGAAAAATAATTTTCTCATGTACCCCAATGCAATCTTAGGGTTCTTATAACCTTCAACTTTCAACTTTAATAAAATTTGTATGCCGCCCACTCCCTTGGGACTCTGGGAGGCTCACAACAAAAATAAAAGCATTTAAAAATTTTTAAAAGATACAATTATTAAAATTAATACGTCATCAATTCAATCAAGTGGGGCTGGATATTAATCAACAGCCCCAAGCCTGCTGGAACAGCCAGGTCTTGGTTGCTTTACGGAAGGCCGGGAGAGTGGTAAGGGTCCGGATCTCTGCGGGTAGATCGTTCCACAGGGCCGGTGCAGCTACAGAGAAGGCCCTCCCTCGGGGAGCCGCCAGCCGGCATTGACCGGTCGACGGTACCCGGAGGTACGATTTTATTGGTCGTTGGGAGGTGAATGGCAGGAGGCAGTCCCTCAGGTAGCCAGGTCCTGAACCATGATAGTTGTTCTTAAGACACTGTGATATTCATAATGTGCTTTCCCAACTATTCTTTTATGAAATAGCAACTGGTACTTTCCTGTTTCTGAACGAGAGAGGCGAAGCTGCTAGAATTCCTTCCATGGTTTATCTGAAATAATGTCAGAATAATTATTCTTATTCTAATGGCACATCTGTATTAGTGGTTTTAATATGGGGTCTTTGATTGTTCATTGCTAGGACACGTTATTTTGCCACTCTAAACAATGAATGTATTATTGCAGGATATATACTGCACACACACACACACACACACACACACACACACACACACACACACCATATGGATTGTGTTATATCCATAAACTAGATCACTGACCTTAATTGCGGGAGGACATATCGTGTTACCAGCATATTAGTAAGACTGAGCTTCCAGTCCTATCAGTGTCTATACAAGTACAGGAAGGGTGAATAAATGCTCGATTCTCTTCTCACATCCAGCTGCAAAATGTTGATTTGCTTTTCATATTGCTTGTTCCCAAGTGACCATTGTAAAATAAAGTCTGATTTAGCTGACAATTTGGGAGGTCTGAATGGCCTTAGTTTTAAGTCAGGCTTGTTTCAGATGTGCAGGTTATATCCAGTATTGACTACTGAAAGAATATCAGCTCCATCTGGCAGTTTCGCCCATTCCCAGGAGAGGGAAGAATACATGATAAATTAACCCTTACATTTTGGGATTACACTGTTTAATTAAATCCTACAGTAACTTCTCCATGATATCTTCTAGTTGTGTTGGGACTAGGCATTTTGGGAGTTGTAGATTAATAATCCGGAACACTGCATTTTGATAAGACCGCCATACTGCTCCTTGTACTTATAAACAACATTAAGGACAATCTCAGGCTTTAGGCCCCAAACACTTACATAACATACAATATACTGTTGGATCTCTTGGATTTGAGAGCTATGGTTGGAATGCAGAATTGCAGGCTAACTCATTGCTCACTGCCAGGAGTTCAATCCTGACCGGTTCAAGGTTGACTCAACCATCCCATCCTTCCGAGGTCGGTAAAATGCGGACCCAGATTGTTGGGAGCAATATGCTGACTCTACACACTGCTTAGAGAGGGCTGTAGAGTACCGTGAAGCGATATATAAGTCTAAGTGCTATTGCTATTTTTAAAACTTCCAGTTGAAATTCCACTGGGGATTCCAATTTCAAATGGCCAGCACCACCAGCTGAAGAAGCAGATTACTTACAGGCATGTTTCCATTATGTGAATCTGAAGCCTCTCCCTTCCCCACACCTGGGGTCAAAGTATAGGCTTGGTTCCCTTGTTAGAATAGCAGCAACTTTCTTATATATTTCATTTTTCAAGGTGCTAGTCGTTACTTATAAAGCCCTGCATGGCATCGGACCTGGGTACCTGAGAGACCGCCTCCTGCCAATTACCTCCCAAAGACCGATTCGATCGCACAGGCTTGGCCTTCTCCAGATTCCATCTGCCAACCAATGTCGGCTGGCGACCCCCCGGGGGAGAGCCTTCTCTGTTGCTGCTCCGGCCCTCTGGAACGAGCTCCCCGTGGAGATCCGGACCCTTACTACCCTCCCGGCCTTCCGTAAAGCTACTAAGTCCTGGCTGTTCCGGCAGGCTGGGGGCTGTTGAAGTATCCAGCCCCACTTCAATTGTGAATGTTGTTGTATTTTAAATTGTTGTATTGTCTTGTATTGTCTTATGGAGTCGAGGTGGCACAGTGGTTAGAGTGCAGTACTGCAGCCACTTCAGCTGACTGTTAGCTGCAGTTCGGCTGTTCAAATCTCACCGGCTCAAGGTTGACTCAGCCTTCCATCCTTCCGAGGTGAGTAAAATGAGGACCCAGATTGTTGGGGGCGATATGCTGACTCTGTAAACCGCTTAGAGAGGGCTGAAAGCCCTATGAAGCGGTATATAAGTCTAACTGCTATTGCTATTATTTATCCCCTTTCCCTGTTTTATTGTAAGCCGCCCGGAGTCCTTCGGGAGTGGGCAGCATACAAAACTAATAAAACCAAAACCAATTTAAAAGGGCAAAAAAATAAATAAATCACAATGGCATATATGATTTTTAAATTATCTTTCACAATTTTACAAAGGCGATCAACGTTTTTCAAAACTGAAGGTCACCAGTGAGTGCACGTGTGTTTTAAAAGCATAGCTACATTAACTGTAGCTTGCCTATTCAGCTAGGAGATTTCTTTAGTTGGGCGTTATTAAAGGTGTATGAAGAAATAATCCCATCTAGCTGAAATAGCAGGAGGGTAAGGGAAGCCAAACACTCTGACTTCCCTAATTAGCACCTTGGCCCTCCACTCAGGGGTTTTTTGAAGAGTCAGGCCTCTTAATGAAAGCAGGCAAACAGAGCAAGCTTTATATTCAAGAATATGTTGTAGATTAGACCAACGCCAGCTGTAAGGAAAGAGCCAAGTTCCTTATTTCTGCTGATACTGCACCTTTGATTGTGGACTGTGTATTTAACCGCCACCAGTAAAATGAAATAGTTTTCTAGAGGGCATTGCTGGTTTGGAAGCGAAAGCTTCTCCATATGCCCCTTCCCCACACCCTTTTATAGTACGTTATGCTCCAAAGGGAACTTGGGTAGTTAGGTAAGAATTAAATTAGGCATATTTTACAGCCCTCAGACAGGTCTCAAGCCAAAATTTCCTCAAGGCCTAGGCCTCCGAAGAAACCTTCCCAAGCTTATTCTTGTTCAAGTGACTTATTTGCTTATTGTTAACAGATCTTTAGGCTTCCTTTAAAGGGGGGGAAAAAAGCTATTGGGGATGCCCCGCAGGATAAAAACAATTAATTTTGAATTAATTCAGAATTACACCTTTGTTCTGCTTAATTCCACAAAGCCGCAATTTAATAAGTTGGCATAAAAAACACCGCCGGGATAAAACCATCATTCTTCGAGTTAGACTGAAGATGTCAAGTTATATTACATGTGGGAATACCTAAAGCAAATAAATATACCCTGGTATAGATTCCACAATGAACAAGCCCATGTCTCTTCTGGCCTTGTTGGATGCTTATTATGATTGGTGAAACATGGGGCTCTCTGTGTGGCGGAAAGCACGTCTTTAGAAACCCACTGCATGCTTTCACCGTCGGAATTGTATCTCAAACAGTGGTGATATTGCTTAACCCGCTTGTGAATTAAAATGAAGGAAATGATTTCTTTTATCCTGGCTTGAAACAAAGAAGAGGAGATTCTGTTTCTAAGAGTAAAGACACATGTAACATTTACAGACCATTGGGAGCAATGTAGAAGTTCCATCACTTTGTTTCATGTTTAACACATCTTCTCTTCTCCCCGCTGAAGCGGAAGAAATAGCAGTAGACTTATATACCGCTTCATAGGGCTTTCAGGCCTCTCTAAGCAGTTTACAGAGAGTCAGCATATTGCCCCCAACAACAATCCGGGTCCTCATTTTACCCACCTCGGAAGGATGGAAGGTTGAGTCAACCCTGAGCCGATGAGATTTGAACCGCTGAACTGCTGATCTAGCAGTAGCCTGCAGTGCTGCATTTAACCACTGTGCCACCTTGGCTCTTATACTTTCAGTCATCTGATTCAGAAAGTCTGATCTTGCAAATTTGCAGCATAACAAACTCAACTTTAGGCTCCACTAGCTGGCTATTACCCCAATACTCCTAGCTCTGAAAGTATTTACTCTAAAAAAACAGATTACAGAATTACAAATTAACAGATATTTGCACAACACCTTAAATAATAATACTCATTTGAAACGTGGAGCAAGACTGAGCCAATATTTTTTTAAATTAATATATAGTTTGTGTGGTAAGGCTCAAGAGTGAGATTTTAATCTTCATTGTAGGCACTCCAAAGTACAATCCAGGTTTAAAAAGGGAACTACCGTAGTTCAATATGACTTTGCTATGATCACCCTTGCTAAATCAAGGTATATAACTATATAACCAGTTTAAACACTGTAACTCTGTTTAACTGGTTTAAGTTGGAAAAATCCATCCTTCTGGATTCTACCTAATAAGAATGCAGAATAAATATTCTGCATTCTTATTAGGTAGAACCAAAGATGCTACATTTCTGGATAGCTAGGCTAGGTTGTACAATGGGCTGAAAATAAGTTATAAATTCATCCATTCACAATTTCATCTCGCTAACATCTTGTAAGTGATGCTTTCTTTTTATATTGATTTTGAAATAGAAAAATGGTTAAAAACAAGCGTTTGTTTTGAGCTTGCTTTGTAAATTTAGATTAAATCTGCCATTAAGGGAACATTAAAAAAAAAACACCTTTTCCTATCGGGCTTTATTGCACAGATAAATCATTTCCAAATGAAACTTTATACACTATTCCAGAACCCATTGGAGAAGGACCACCTATGTGAATCTTGGACTGCGTTAGAAAGTGGATCGTGTGACACGAGGAGAGGGAGGCATCAAGTGGAGTGACTCAGGGGTTAGCTCTGTCACTTCTCAACATTTTGATTACTCACTTGAATAACAAGGTCAAGGGAATGTTTTTCATATTCACAAACAACCAGAATATTGGGCAGAATAAGTGATACCCTAGAGAACAAAAATGCAAAACAGTCTTGATGGTCAATGGTTTAAAATCAAACCGTGAAATTTAAGAGCAAAGTTTATCATTGAGGAAGGAAAAGGGGGCCATATTTGACTCAAAAAGACAGAGTAGATTAGGGTTATCACACAAAGAAGACCCTGAATCTGTTTTTCAGTGTTACGCTACAAATAATGGGAGGGGGTAGAGTTTTCATTGACAAAATAGCTTTGCAAGTCAGTTAATTACTAGCAGTAGCAAATGCACTGGATACTTTTTGTAAGAATATGCTTTGGTTCCCCATGATCAAAGAGGTAAAACAGCAGTATGTACTATAATAAATTATTGTGGTTGGTTAAGCATTCATGTGATCTTATAACATTGCTCAATTACCTCGGGATGCTTATATATATATATATATATATATATATATATATATATATATATATATATATATATATATATATATATATATATATATATATATATATATATATATATATATATATATATATATATACTGTATATACTCAAGTATAAGCCTAGTTTTTCAGCCCACTTTTTGAGCTGAAAAAAGCCGCCTCGGCTTATACTCGAGTCAGTGAAAAATTTGCCCGAAATGGAGGAGAAAAAGGGGTGGGGCCATGCCGCTGGGTGACGCTCGTGAATGGCCCAGCGCCCCTAAGTTTCCCCTCCCTCTGTGTCAGTTTGCCGCGCAGCGTGCACCGCACCATCCCCCCTCCTCACATTTTAATGTAATGCAGGGCTGTCTTAGGATTCCCCTTCCTCCCCCGCCTGCCGCTCTGCAACGATGTCCCACCTCCTCCTTGTTATGGCAAGCAGCCACATAGCGATGTCCCACCTCCTCTGGTACAGTGATCCAATGATAGGAATCACTGTGCCGTGTGTCATAGGAGGCGGGACATCATCATCACAGCGGGACATCAGCATCATGAGGTGAGTGAAGTATTTCATTGAATACACCGGTATTGTGTGATAATAATTTGTTATGCAGAGCAAATTTTTACAATGGCTACTGTATATTTAATGGGCACAGGCAGGCTGTATATGTTATTCAATGGGCAATGGCATTATTGGTATCTATTTTTATTTTTGAAATTTATCGGTAGCTGCTGCATTTCCCACACTAGGCTTATACTCGAGTCAATAACTTTTCCAGTTTTTTGTGGTAAAATTAGGTGCCTCGGCTTATATTCGGGTCGGCCTATACTCGAGTATATATGGTATGTCATCATTCGTGCAGAATCTCTGGAATTTGTTCTTCTGCATGTTTGATAAATCCATCAGCAGAAAACCTGTGTCCTGAATCTATTGTCCTTTATTTGATCAACAAAAAAAGGCATAACCTGTATTTATTTCAAAGGGTTGTATTTTAGGGTGTTTCAGAAAGCAATATTATGACTTTTGGCATCCACTGTTATCATTTCCAAAACTCCCCAGTTGCACAAACTAAAAATGTCACTCATCTTCCGTGTCCATTTTCTCTCTGAAGTTCATGCAGAAAGTTGCTGTTCTGTCTATCACTGATAACACATTCTTTGTACGGTTGTTTTTTTCCCCAGGAAATTCAAATTCTTGGTGTAGATTTCACTGCATAATTTTGTTCCCATTATATAAATAAACAAGTTAGAGGAGGGGAAGAGCTCATTCCATTTCATATTTAGAATTCGCCCAGCTAATAACATTGCAGGCAATCATTACATTACAAGGCCCTGGAAGGATTTTCACCAAATCACACAGCGCATGATTTTCGTGTATGTTTTACACAGCCTGTTCACACTGTTGTTTCATTTCTGACTGCATATTGACATTAGTAAAGGTTTTGAAAATGTAAAGAAATTGCTTTGCAGTATGTTCCAGAAACTTTAGATTACAACTCTCACAATTCTTGACGTTGAGCGTTTTGGCTCACGTTGATAAGAACTGAAAAACTAAACTGCTAGCAGATCGTATGGTATGGCTGGTATGTTAAACTCTTGAGTTATCCAAGATAGCTATTTTAAAAACTAATTTGTAATTTATATATTTTATATACTTATAAACCTTTAAATTATAAGCACTTCAGAGAGTCAAACAGGTGTTTTATCTCCCTTCATGGTTTGATTGTTTTAATTACAAAACTAATGAACCCTGTAGTTTTATCAACACAAAATTTATATTCTGTCATAAGATTAAGGTCTTTCCTTATCTAAGTAATCTCACTCTTATGAAAACATTTCATAGAGGTAGAAAAAGCGGGAAATTGGAAACCAAATAACCTTTTATTTACCTATTTTGTTTATTGTTTCTTCTCATTTTTTCCTATATGGATACAAAAATTAAATAACAATACAATCAAGACCTTAATAGGAAGTATTATTAGGCTTAAAATATAAATGTTTATTATATAATGTATAATTCCTGTATTTTGTAGAATTTATTCAATACTAAATTCACTTTAAATATAAAATTTAAGCAACTTTATGGGTATCAATTTAAGAAAGATTGGTTGATCTTTTTTCCCTTAACCTTTTAAGGTTTAAATTACCTAAATCATCACTGTTTATAATCTCTAGCCAACACTTTAAATACTACTGTACCCACAGTAAATAATACAACAGACAACTTGAGGCTTACAATAATACAACAAACAATATTAAAAACAATATTTCCAACCTCATCAATTATCGCTTAAAATAACATCCATGATGCTCCATAAATAGCCATTAGAGTCCACTTCTGTTTTATATGAATATTAAGAGGCTTTGGAAGGATTAAGAGACAGAAAGGCCAGTTGTTTTGAATCCCCCCCCCTCTCTCTTTTTTTAAGTCGGTGTTACTCAGGCTTGTAAAAGACAAAGTTCTCTCTGTGAATCAATTTTACATTTTAAAAAAAGATGAAAAGAGGGCATATGAGAAAGTCCTCCTTGGGACTGATTGGTCAGTATTAATTTCCCTTTCTGGAAGTTACTCACTTCCTGCAATAACACATTATTCTTTGCCTCTTTGCCACACTCTCTGGTTCACCAGAATAGGCTGGAAATAGTTTTTGGAGGATGGAAATAGAATCGCTTGTCCTCTGCTAAACCCTTAATTTACTGTCGAAGTGACTTCTAGGTACATTTTCATATCTTACCTACACTTTTCCATGATACAATGGTTAGATATTTCTGTCCATTTCAAACACAGTGCTTCAATTTGCAGCAAGCTGACCCCAGCAATTTATTGGCTACTTTATAGTAGTAGCACTGCGGGAATGTCCTCTTAACTGAACCAACGGTTAGCATTGTCTCCGATACCTTTTAAAGCTTCTTTACCAGCATATCATAATGGAAGAATAATTGATGGGCTATTCGGGAACTGGGAGGGAAACCCTCCTACCACAGGTGAGGGGGGAAATGTTGAAACTGTGCATTGTTGAACTTACCTTTGGACTTTCTCTTACCTTGAGAAAAGTGTCTGGCTAAGAGAAAGAGTAATAGCTTTTTAAATATGGGGGTTCTCAATCAGCAACTTTTTTATTTACAAGGCAACTATTTTGGACTATTGTGCTGTTACGGATTTCCTTTTAAAAAATTGCTAATGCATTTTCATTTTAAATCGGCTTATTATATCAGAATGTATGTGCATATTGATGCTTTAACTTTTTTAATATAATGTATGTACATAAATCCCATTTATCCATATATCCATAGCTATAATTATTTTGCTATATCTATCTATCTATCTATCTATCTATCTATCTATCTATCTATCTATCTATCTATCTATCTGTATCTATCTATCTATCTATCTATCTATCTATCTATCTCTATCTATCTATCTCTATCTATCTATCTATCTATCTATCTATCTCTATCTATCATCTATCTATCTATCTATCTATCTATCTATCTATCTATCTATCTATCTATCTATCTATCTGTATCTATCTATCTATCTATCTGTATCTATCTATCTATCTATCTATCTATCTCTATCTATCTATCTCTATCTATCTATCTATCTATCTATCTATCTATCTATCTCTATCTATCTATCTCTATCTATCTATCTATCTATCTCTATCTATCTATCTATCTATCTATCTATCTCTATCTATCTATCTATCTATCTATCTCTATCTATCTATCTATCTATCTATCTCTATCTATCTATCTATCTCTATCTATCTATCTATCTATCTATCTATCTATACATATCTATCTATCTATCTATCTATCTATCTCTATCTATCTATCTATCTATCTATCTATCTCTATCTATCTATCTATCTATCTATCTATCTATCTATCTATCTCTATCTATCTATCTATCTGTATCTATCTATCTATCTATCTATCTATCTATCTATCTATCTATCTATCTATCTATCTGTATCTATCTATCTATCTATCTATCGATCTATCTATCTATCTATCTATCTATCTATCTATCTATCTATCTATCTATCATCTATCTATCACGTTGTGGATTAAAATCTATAGCCTAATTCAATGATGGTTAGTACATTACTAGATATTTTTGACATCCCAGTCTAAGCTTAAGAGAATTACTAACCCAAAATCACCCAACTGCCTTCAGTGCTTAAGAAAGGACTAAAACTGACTCTCCTCATTTCTTAAGCGCATTAATCCCTATATCATACTGGCTCTCATATAGCACACTTATATTTAGAAGTCTGTATGACCAAACAGACCTACTTATGGGAAGGAAAGTTAGTGGCTTCTGCTGTCCTGGAACAGAAAAATGATAGGGAACAGCATCTGGGGATTATTCAATGGGAGGATGTGGTAGTCTGCTGTCCAGACTCCTTGCAAATTGTGGCCAAGATGTTTTAATCCAGACAGGATTTTCTTAAGCATCTTAGAATCAAGGCAGCATAAAACCCAATAAAACATTCAGCTAATAAAATAATAAAACTATAAAACAAGATAACCCAAGCAAAAAACTACCACTACAAAAAATAACAAAAATAAGGGTGGGGGAATGTAGTTCAGAACTGAACTGTAAATTCCTTAGTGTTTAGTACCAAGAAGAAAAAGCACGATTCATCTACAACATGCAGTGTAAGGGCCATGCGTAGGACAGATGGGCAGAAAACTAGCAGAAAACATCTATCTTACACCAAGTAGCAGTCAGAAGACCTTAATTTCACAGCAAATGGATAGACTTAACCATAATTTCAACTGGGAAACTGAGCATCCTAGACCGAAGAACTAAATTCAGGACTTGCAAGAATCCCTAGAGGAATTCTCGCAAGGTAGACGCTTAGGCAAATCAGCCATCCACAAGCACATATAGCAACATTTACACACCATTCAAAACAATAAAAAAAAGTTAAGGAAATGAAAAGACTGGACCATTTCTTCAGCAGGTTACACCCAGATAAGAAATGTCTGCGACAGCCAAGCTTAGAACGCCGAGTCCAGAATAAAAATAGATTTCATTAAAATAATGCACATTGAAAGTCAACTCATGATATCTGAGAAATATAAATTACAGAACTGAAAGAGTACTGATTGGGTCATCTTTCTTATTTGTTTATTTATTTATTAATTCATTCATACATTCAGTCAGTCAGTCAGTCAGTCATTTATTTAAATTTTATACACCCCATTATCCCTATAAGGCAACTCTTGAATTATTCTAATTCTATAATAGTAGTAGTAGTAGTAATAGTAATAGTAGTAGTAGTAGTAGTAGTAGTAGTAGTAGTAGTAGTAGTAAAGTTGGACAGTACACAAATTCTTATAAATGAATAAACGTTATTAGTTATTTGAAAGTTTTGAATAAAATTCACTTCATGGGATTTAGACAAAACTTTGATCAACTTATCCTACTTATTTTTTAAATTGCAGCCAATGTGTTCATACTAATCTGACCGAACAGTTGCTTCAATTATCAACTGTTTGAGTTAACAGTAATTTAATTTTACTTCCTTGTCGCCATTTCCTAATAGACGTTCTATATAGTATTTATTTTTCTAAGCCTTCATTATCTCCCTTTTTTTTGCTATTGCTATTGGTTCTTGCTATTGCTGTCATACAATCATTATGCACACATTTAATTTTTCATTTATAATTCTTCATTATCTTCCTATTTCCATCTTTCATTACTTTTTCAGCTCACTGAGCTCTGTTAACAGAACATCGGCTTTCTGATTGGTAGTTGCTAGGAACCAAGATTTTGAAATACTCCATGAAAGAATTGAATCAGGAGAAATATTTCTTTTTATTTCTTCGTGCCACTTTTGAATGTGATGAATTAGCCCATGTAATGTGTTTCACTGTCATTAAATCAAGAAATAAGATTCTTCAGAGGACAATTGGAATAATATAGAAGCTGTATCTTATGACAAGATGCAAAATGACTAAGGATAGTCCTTAGCTTTGGTAGGTAAAGACTATATATATATATATTTATTTATTTATCAGCACAAATACAACACAAATGTAACAAAGGCAACAGTAAAAATATTGGGTTTCTGTCTGGATGGTCTCTTGTGACGAGCCGATGGACAGAGAATGGAACAAGTGGACTTCCTCCCATGTTTGGGCATACCAGGGGTTGTAACTTTAAATACATACCTATCTCCCTGGCTCAGCTGATAAGAAGGACCTTGTGGCTTAGTGGTTAACACATCTGCCTAAGATGCAATACAGCACAGGTTCTAATCCCAGTAAGGGTATGGCTAGCTGATGAGAGCTAAATAGCTTGAAATAGATCTATACTAGTCTCCCTTTATTTATTTAACAGCACAAATACAACACAAATGTAACAAAGGCAACAGTAAAAATAATGGCTTTCTGTCTGGATGGTCTCTTATGACAAGCTGATAGACAGAGAATGGAAGCAGTGAACGTCCTCCCATATTTGGGCATACCAGGGGTTGCGACACTAATTACATACCTATTTCACTGGCTCAGCTGATAAAGGAGGAGGACCTTGTGGCTTAGTGGTTAACACATCTGCCTAATATGTAATACAGCCCAGGTTCGAATCCCAGTAAGGGTATGGGTAGCTAATAGGAGCTAAATAGCTTGAAATAGATCTATACTAGTCTCCCTTTATTTATTTATTTATCAGCACAAATACAACATATATAGATATATAGATATATTGTGGCAGGCAAGGGAACTGACTAGAAATATAACATTTCCAAAATACCATGTTCCTCATTTTGCTTAATGGAAAACAGTTAAATCAGTAGGAAAGTAACATTTTACCCCATATTAATTCCTGGAAGAGTATAATGTATGCAGTGTTTAATTTCTAATATTGTTTAGAAGGTTTAAAATATTTTGATATTTAATGTAATGCAATATACCCCACATCTACATACATATAAATATATTTCTTTACATATGGAAATATTTTGCTTTCCGTAATAGAAAATTATATTCAGACTAGTGATGTCCAGGGAGAATGGGGCGGTGTGTGAGTGTGTGTGATGGAACCAAAACAGATAAGCTGGAAATCAAAACTCATCCTTTCAGATAAATATGAGATGCTGTTTTGACTCCAGGACCATGAAAGTTGTTGATTCAGGCAATTACTACAAATATATTGACAGGATTTTTTTTAAAAAGTGTCTGCTTTTTTCCCTCAAGTGGTTTTGAGGAAAGTTGTACTGCCGAATTCTCTGGAATACAGCATCCCTTCATTTTTGCCTGGTTAAGAAAAACCTAAACTTAAGCCTAAAACTTAGATTTGAAGTCACTGTCAGCAGTGCTATAAAATAAATTAGGGTTCTGGATTTCTTCTTCTAACGGATCGAAGTAGAGGGGAAAATCAAGGCTCAGAAATACATATTTTCTGGTAAGAAATGCTGTCTGCAGTTGATTCTTTGCTTGTTATCACTTGATTATTTTTATGGGTCTTGAAAATTGAAGTTTTGCTTATTGCAAAACCAGTTTCATCTTTCTCATATTTATTTCTTGTTTTTTTCAGAACCTAGCCCTTTTTATTTTACCATAACGACTTTACATGCCATTTAAAATAAACAAATTTCTGGAAATAATCTGTTTTTGTAGAGGGCTTCAGAGAGAAAAAAAGATTATCATCACCCATCACTATATAATAGAGGCTTCGTAATGATGCCATGTGAGTGTGTGTCTCCACTGTGGAGCCTATGATCCTTGCAAAAGATCAGGAACTACAACATACACTATGTCACTTTATAGCATAAACTTGGCAAAAAATCTGTCTATATTGCTCCTAAGCTCCTAAAAATTAATATTAGCAATCAACACTGATTTACTTCCCTTCTCTTTCTTTTCTTTTCTCCCTCCCTTCCTTCTCTACTTCCTTCCTTCCTCCTTTCCTTCCCCTCCTTTCTTCCCTTACCTCTCCCCTACTCCTACCCTCTCTCTTAGAAAAGCAACTTTTCTAAATTATTTCTGAAGCCCTACACTGGCTTGGGAGGATCTAGAAAATATTTATAAATGTAACACTATCAAGCTGTTTTACCCGTGCTATCTTTATTTCTATATACAATAGTTTCTCCCCATGTTTAGTCTTTCTGTAGTTGCTGCTGTTACATTATTATCCCATATTACCACAAGGAACTGAAAGTGGCATGTAGAAGACTCTTTCCATTTAATCCTCCCAAAATCAAATAAATAAAAGAGCCGAGGTGGCGCAGTGGGTAGAGTGCAGTACTGCAGGCCACTTCAGCTGACTGTTATCTGCAGTTCAGCGGTTCAAATCTCACCGGCTCAAGGTTGACTCAGCCTTCCATCCTTCTGAGGTGGGTGAAATGAGGACCCAGACTGTGGGGGCAATTTGCTGACTCAATTTGCTAAAAATCTGTAAACCGCTTAGAGAGGGCTGAAATCCCTATGAAGCGGTATATAAGTCTAATAAATAAATAATAAAATCAGTATTGTTGGTTATGTAGGACTAGGTGGAAAATAGATGAAAGCTGGGCAAAGAAATTTGACTCTACTAATGTCACGTTCATATGGCCACCATGTAGCATTGTTTTTTGCTGTTTGCCTGCATTTCCCAACCTCAAAATATATTCTCCATTCTTCTCTCTCCTAATACAGAGCAAATTTCCACTTTCCTGTACGTACCCTGTCAATCAGAGAAAAATGAACTCATTGGCAACAAACTGTTTAACCTAATCAGATCTTTGCAACAACCTCAATTCAGCCATCTGGTTTGAAATTGCAACCATGTCAAACTTGACATATTTTGCATATATCATTTTTACTGATTATTTAGCTTGATCTCTTTTATCATTTTGATCCAATGTTGTCATTACTGAAATATAAAGGATCCACTTACATTGGTCTTTTTAAACTGGACATTCTCTAGAATTGATGGATTTCAGGTCCCATAACTCGAAACCAGCATTTTATTGGGAATTTTGTTGCTGCAAATTAATTTGTTTTCTTCCTACAATCAATGCTGAATAGAAACAAAAGCAGCTTACACTTCCACGTCCTTCTATGCAATACCTATATACTATGAATTATAAAATTATATGATGTAATATATTAGATGTTGCCTAATCCAGTTTTTAACAAAAGAATCTGATCTCCTGAAACTTCAGAACAAACTTCAAAACATTTTCAGAACCGGCTTTTCAAAATTATTGAGAAACTTTCAAGTACATTTCACCGAATAAAATATAGCAAAACTGACCCCTACTGGCCATCTGCACACTTTTTAAAGAAAGATCCTTTACAAATATTTAATTCTATATAGAAGATTTGGAACGAAACCATTTTTGTATTTAAAAAAAAGCAGTTTTGAGGGGAGCGGAAAATACCATAAATAAATGTCATTTTTAGATTCATTTGCTGTTTTTCATTGCCATGGTTAGCTGCAACTTTCACAATAACTCTGTAGAAGGAAGACTGAGAAAATATCTACAGACCCCTCACATCCTAGACATAAACTGTTTTAACTCAGGATGCCACTATAGGGCATTGCTTGCCAAAACAACTAGACACGATAGTTTTTCCCCTCCATTCCATTATTCTGCTAAACACCTAATTCCCACAGCTGCTAAACACCTAATTCCCACAGCACTATTTATGCCTAAGGATTTTTACCCATAATTAGGGCTGTATTACTATTATCCTTCTCATCTTTCCTATTACCTTCTCCTATTGCCACCGGTAGCCTCCCACCGTCCAGTGCGATCCCACAGAGTCGGCCTCCTCAGGGTGCCGTCGGCCAGACAGTGTCGGCTAGAGAGACCGCCTCCTGCCAATTACCTCCCAAAGACCGATTCGATCGCACAGACTAGGCCTTCTCCGGATTCCATCTGCCAGCCAATGTCGGCTGGCGACCCCCCCGGGGGAGGGCCTTCTCTGTTGCAGCTCCGGCCCTCTGGAACGATCTCCCCGCCGAGATCCGGACCCTTACTACCCTCCCGGCCTTCCGTAAAGCTATTAAGTCCTGGCTGTTCCGGCAGGCCTGGGGCTGTTGAAGTATCCAGCCCCACTTCAATTATGAATGTTGTTGTAATTTTAAATTGTTGTATTGTCTTATATATCCCCCTCCCTTTTTATTGTAAGCCGCCCGGAGTCCTTCGGGAGTGGGCGGCATACAAAACCAATAAATACAAATACAATACAAATCACCAATCACCAGGAACATCAGCGATATTTAAATATAAAAAATACATCAAAAGAAATGCTGTGGAGATTATTTTAAATCAGGGGTGTCAAACTGGCGGCACACGGGCCCAATGCCCACCTCAGCGCCACAAAGGGGAAAAAAAACATCATGATATGTCACGTGACGGCAATGTGACATGGCACCCATGTTCTAAATCATGATTATATCTTTGACTTTCATCACAAGTGATCCATAGCTACCTTGTCTGATCAGTTTGGAAAAACTAAGCAGAGTCTCAGCTCTAATTTATATTAGATAGGTAAATTCCGGGTAATTTTAGGGTTGTTGGCTATACCGCAGAACCTTGTGAAAATATGCAAAAACGAAGCACATTCGTACCACTGGCCATGAAAACAGAATGGACTTTTCCTGGCTAAAGGAAAGTAAAGACTTCCTTTAGTAGAGACTTAAAAGTCACTTGTTAAATATGGGTATGGATGCCGAGGTGGCGCTGTGGTTAGGGCGCAGCACTGCAGGCCACTCCAGCTGACTGTTATCTGCAGTTCAGCGGTTCTAATCTCACCGGCTCAAGGTTGACTCAGCCTTCCATCCTTCCGAGGTGGGTGAAATGAGGACCCGGATTGTTGGGGGCAATATGCTGACTCTGTAAACCGCTTAGAGAGGGCTGAAAGCCCTATGAAGCGGTATATAAGTCTAACTGCTATTGCTAGTGCTATTCTGCTCACCAGTACTCTCACCTTTTGGAGTGAATTCCTCAAATCTTCAAAAAGAAAGAATAGGAGAATATGTATCTTTTATTCGTTTTACTTAATCTGTTCAGTGAAATATAAGATCAGAACAATGAATTCTTACTCTTTCTTTTCTGTAAACATTCTAAACCCAATTTCTTGGCTTTTATCTAAATTAGTTCCACCAAAAAAATTTGGCTTAAATTATTTGAATATTGGATTGTAGTCAAATCATTTTCTTCTTCCTCTAGTTTTCTGGATATTTAGAGAGATGAAGTTTAGAAATGCTGCTACATTCTCCTAATCCACAATCCTCTGTTGGCTGCCATGCTGAATTATCTGACCTTGTCTCTGTAAAAGAATCAAAATATCATAAAATCTGTTGTTTGAGTTTATGCAAATTCTGTACATACTACACGACATTGATTGATTGAATGAAGTCATTTAGGCATTTCTCTGCTTGTTCCTATTATAGAAAGTATGACTGTTATACAGCCTCCGTAAGTCTGTAAAAATTCAGTACATTTCCTACCCACATTATTTAGAAGTAAAGCAAAAACTGTGAAGAAACCATCAGACAGGCTTAGCACTGTATTTCAGGTGTATTTCTCAGTTTCTGCAAAATACCGTATCCTGAATCACCACACCAAGTTCCCCATCTAGCTATTCAACATTTCATTTCTCATTAAGGTTAGAAATTTAAGATTGTTTATATAGTACTATAACTTGCTTCCAAATGCTACTGCATAATCATTAATCTTTACAGTTCTGAGATTGTGCATAAAAGGATGCGAATACTTGCCACTAGCTGATTTTTTTTCCCTATTTTCACTCTGCCTGTTTTGAATTGCTTTATTCTTCCACTAAATCCGATTAATTTTAATTTACAAAACACATACTGGTAGTCCTCAATTTATGACACAATAGGGATGAGAATTTCCGTTGTTAAGCAAAGTGGTAGTTTCAGTTGTACCCAATTTTGCTTGTTCGAAGACAGCTTGGAAGGTTGCAAACAATGATCATGTGACCCCCCCAGGACACTGCCACTGTTGTCAATATATTGTTGTTTGTTGTTTGTTTTATTAGTTTTGTATGCCGCCCACTCCCGAAGGACTCCGGGCGGCTCACAATAAAACAGGGAAAGGGGAATAAATAAGACGATACAAAAAATTTAAAAATGCACAACATTCACAATTGAAGCGGGGCTGGATATTTCAATAGCCCTCAGCCTGTCGGAACAGCCAGGACTTGGTAGCTTTACGGAAGGCCGGGAGGGTGGTAAGGGTCCAGAGATCCACGGGGAGCTCGTTCCAGAGGGCCGGAGCAGCAACAGAGAAGGCTCTCCCCAGGGGGATCGCCAGCCAACATTGGCTGGCAGAAGAAGGCCAAGCCTGTGCGATTGAATCGGTCTTTGGGAGGTAATTGGCAGGAGGCGGTCTCTCATATGACAGTTGCCAAATGCCCAAATTTTGATCACATGACTGTGAGGATGTTGTAACAGTTGTGAGTGCAACGACCAGTCGTAAGTCACTTTTTTCAGTAATCAAATTGTCACAAGTCCTGTATTTCAGTAACTAGTTCTCAAAATGGGAGCTGGAGAGGTTAGCGCACACTACATTTATCAAATGTCTGTTTCTAATAAAGATACCTGTCAGGCTGGTTGTTCTGTTCTTCGGTGGAAACAGGAAAAGTAAGCAACATAACTTTTACACCATCCATACATTTGGCAGAATCAGCACTAGAGTAGTAGGTTACAATCAGTGCTGAAATATGTACTATTGTGTTATGGAAGGTAGCACTTCCTGTCGATCTGTCTGGCTAGGTTTTTTAATGAATTGTGATCACACTAATAAAGAGTTTAAGTTCTGAATAAAACCAAGACTGTTGGATACCGTGTGTACTCAGTAAAGCAAAGAAAATGAAAAAAGGGGATAGGTTAGCTAAAAATGCTGCTAAGGTTATTCATATTATATCTGAACTGACACTACTATATACTAAATGTATTCTCACAGTTTAAGGTTCTCTTTCTCTCTAAACCATAGAGAGGCCTGGGAAAATAACGCAAGCAACTTGTTGCTAACCCAAATTTCCTAGAAAAGTGACGGGACCAATTAAAATAATTGCATTTCAGGCAATGTGGTCATTTTTTCACTTTTTGACTGCTATCCACAAATCCCACAGTATTGATGACCAGACAGTAGCTTGTTAAAAATAGTCTGAGGAAAAAAAAGGGGGGGGGAAATGGCATTGGTATAAAAAGTCGTGGTTTCTCACAATGTAGTTTAACTATTACTCTAAAAGTTTGTTTAGGGGCCCAGGTTTTATAGGCAATGTTAATGAGGTTTACAGGAAACTAGCAGTATACAAAAATATATTTACAGTTATTGCTGGTCATATATTCTCTAGTAACAGGGATTGAAAATGGTTCTCTCCCGGCCATATATGAAAATATCAGAGATTATACCTGGAAACACAGTGGCTCAGTGGCTATGACGCTGAGATTGTGGATCAAGGTCAGCAGTTCAGCGGTTCAAATCCCTCATGCTGCGTAATGCAGTGAGCTCCCGTTGCTTTGAGGCTTGATGTTCCTCAAAGTTCCATGTCATATTGGCACATCTGGGAAAACCCGAATCTGAAAGTTTCCAGGTTTTCCTCACCCAAACGAAAGTTCAAGTCCCTGCCCAGCAGTGGTGGGATTCAAAAATTGTTCAAACCTACTCTGTGGGTGTGGCCTCCTTTGTGGGAGTGGCTTGCCGCCCATGTGACCAGATGGGAGTGGCTTGCCACCCATGTGACCGGATATGAAGATGCCGACGACACTTGTCAGAACCGCCTTAAATTACCTCACACACAGCACTGGCATGCATAAGAATAGGATGTAAACTTGTTTTTTAAAAGGCATCTTTGGTTTGCGTTAAAACAACTTCAACACACGCAATGTTCTGATTGCACCACAAACGCAGTAGTCATCCTTACTTTTCACAGAGGCACTGAGTTTTATAACTATGAGCATGATAGTGTAGAATAATCATATCCAAGGACCAGTGGTGGGTTTCAAAAAGTTTTGGAACCTCTTCTGTAGGTGTGGCCTGCTTTCCAGGTCCACTGGTGGAACCTCTTCTAACCGGTTCGGTAGATTTGACGAACCGGTTCTACCGAATAGGTGCGAGAACTGGTAGGAACCCACCTCTGCTGCCCAGCACCCACATGTCCATCCCATGGTCCAATCAGGCACTGTCCCAACTGGATATTCCTCCCAGTTATGCTACTCCGGGTGCAGGTCAAGACGTCCTTGACTCTCTGAGAAAGGAATGTTATTTTGACTATATCTATCCCACTCCAAATGATCCCCCTCTCAATTTCCCACAGCGTTAAATGTGGCTGGACTGAGGCCCAATGCAAAGGATGGCTTTTAGTCCTGACAGTTACTTTATTACTTTTCACTAAAAGTCCCAAGTCTACATTAAATGAAGTAAACATTTTACCAGGAAAGCCAGCATAAGTCCTAATGCTCTCTGAGATGCTAAATTGGTGAAATACTCACAAGCAAACTTGAAATACGGTTGACCTGATCCTGAAGCCAATATCTTGTAGTATTTGAACTTAATGCGGTCGAAATCAGTGAGATTTTTAAATGTTGTGTGGATTGAACTGTAGTGGCCTGTAATTTTGCCTGTACATTTATTATATTAATATATTATTTGCAGGCCAAATCCTCTTTTGCTAAGTTCATCTTGCTCCGTATTTTCAAATAAACATGTTGCAAAATGAGGAGAACAGAAGCACCCTTCAGAAAGATGGGATTGTCACAGCCAGGAAAACTGTGAAAAACATTGAGTCACTGAATAAACTCCAAGCGTTTCTTTCGTCTATAATTAATTCCATCACTTTGGGCAAGATCATTCGTAATTGAAGTCAAAGCCAGAACTCTCAGTGGCCTGATCAGTTGCCCAGCGAGGCTTTCATTAGACTTTAGTGTATTCCAGGGACAGCCTCAAATTGTAGCTACTAAATTGAATTCTTTGTACCTGTTCTGGACTAGAGCACATAATTATATCATCACCAAAGTAACGCCAAAATAGTGTCTTGATGAAAAGTAGTTTCTCCCCATGACTTACGCTGTAAAATTTCAGACACCAATAATATCTAAGTCAGGACTGTCTCTGATCTGGACCTGAATGGTGTGTAATGCCAAATTTCCTGTCAGTGGTTGAGCAGGCATGTCCTGAAAGCAGAAGATATTACTATGTTGGCAAGTCAACACAGACAACCGGCTTTCTACTACTTACATCAAGTCTGGGAAATACATCAGACCAGCAAACAGCCTTGAGGGGCCTTACTGCATATTCATCTCTCCTGTATTTGAAAGGGAATCCTGAGGCCTGAATCTACTCTGTCCATAATAAGTCATTTAACTGAGGCTTCACCTCAGACGTTTTGAGTGTGGTTCCCTACTCCATGGGGTCAGGAATGTGAAGTGTAGAGACTCATATTCTGATGGTGGTAATGGTGGATCTCCAAAGAATCCTTTAGCTCCACATATGGTTCTGTTTTGTACCAGTTCTGTCATTGTGCCTTGTGGGCAGAATGATGTAGCACGTTATAATTAACCTGAAACAAATTCAGATGTTACAACAAACCACAATTAAAGGCAACTGTTTGACATTCAGTAGCACTTGACGTTCACATCTGTTGTGGCAGCCTTTGGTAGCTGGTCTGTAATGACTTTGAATCAACTACTTACTGTATGTTATACTGAGCAATTAGTAAACATGCAAGAGATGTAAATAAATTTAAAGATGGTAATTAAACATTCAAAATCAGAAGGCTGAAAATTGGAACATAAAGGCACAACAGTCCAAAAGTTGTGAGTAATCAAAGTAATAATTCATTCCAGATTATAGTATGTGTTCATAATTGCTATGTTTTCAATCTTAATAAGATGGCATGTTATCTTCTCAATGTGAGTGATGTTGAGTTGGCCACGCCCACCCAATCACATGACGACTGAGCCTCACCTACCCTGTTGGTCATTAGGGCAGAGAACCGGTTGTTAAATTATTTGAATCCCACCACTGTTGTGTACCATGTTGAGGTTTTTTTTTGGGGGGGGGAACTCTCATCCTGTGGAGAGTCCTGGAGTTAATCAGCTACCCATAATTAAAAACAATGGGTAGAGATAGGTCTATGGTAGAAATAGCCAATGTAATGTTTCTTAATATTATTTGTTTAAATGAACATACACACACCAACCAAGTTGGTGTCCATTTATTAACTGAACAGGTAAGGATTGTATTTGCAGGATCTCTTAGAAGACAATCCCTTAACTCATATTATATATTTGCTTCCTCCTTATCTTCTGGAGCATTATGTGATGCAAAACCATTTATAAATTACTAGCCTGGGTATTTATTTATAGCGGGGAAATGTCCGGACCAAACGTAATTTCTAATGTTGGATTTTTCTCCTCACTAGAGGGAGCCCCCTTGTGAAGTACTGTGAAGCCGTTACCATGGCAACTCCACTGCACTGTACTGTAGAAGCCATTTTACGGCAGTACAGTAGAAGTCATTTAAGACACAACAGGCTGTATCTTAACACAACACACAGCCCGAGGGGTGTTAGCAGTGTCTTACCCCCCCCCCCCACAGTATTTTTTTCCAGAGAGTAAGTCATCTGTGTACCAAGTTTGGTTGAAATTACTCTAGGCATTCCAGAGTTATGCTGGAACATAAACACACACACACAGACACACACACTTATATAGGGAAAGATTTCTCCTGAGATTATTTTTCTACAGCCAAGGGTCTTATGAAGTTGGATAAAGAAACAATCAGCCTCAAGGAAATAAAACATCTAGTAGACCAGATGTAGCTGTGGTAATATTATAATTTTATTAAAGATTTCTTTTAAAAGAAAAATGAAAATAAATACAAACTGATATAAAGTAAGATAAAGGAAAGAAAAAGAAATAAATTGAAGAAAAGGTTAAACTGCAAGAAATGGAAAAAAGGTAAAACAAAAATAGAAAAGAAAGAAAAAGCATACAAAGTAATACCCTCCAAATCTTCTTTACAGTAGTTACAAGAACAATGATCAATCTACCTCTTTCTGTATGATTACAACATAACTCTCTCCTTTCTGTAATCCATTCTGTCTAATCATTCAAACCATAAATCATAAGTTCATTTTTTTTTCTGTTTTACACAAAAAATTCTATAAAGGTTCCAGTTAGCAACAAACATAGATACTTCGCCTGACCAAATAAGTCGATTTAGCTGTCTAGGAGAGTTCCATAATTTACATCAACCATCCTTCCCTTGGGATAATGCCATATATTTCCATTTTTGTGCATACAATAATCTCACTGCAATTATACTGTACAACAACATTCCATAACTTTTGCCCATCAATCCCCCTCAAAAAAACCTCTGGTTTCAATTGTATATTAATCTTGAAAATCTGCTGAATCAGATAGATGATAGATAGATAGATAGATAGATAGATAGATAGATGATAGATAGATAGATAGATAGATAGATAGATAGATAGATAGATAGATAGATAGATAGATAGATATCTCAATGGTACATATACTTATGGTACATCATTTTATAAAACTTCATTTTAAGATTATAACACAAGGCAAATTTCAAAACTTTCAGCAACGTATTTCCCCATCATTCCATCTGTGTATTATATCCAACATTTTTGCCCACTTTATCATAATTCTTTCATTTGTTTTCATCTGTTTCAAATGCCAGTAAACACTTATATGTTTTAACAACTGCTTTACTAAGCTAATTTGGGTGCAGTTCTGTTTCTTACCATGTCCAAAACTATAAATTCTTTTGTCTACTTGAACTCTTTCTAATAATTGTAAATAAGAGAACCACTGACAAGTATATCCCTGTGCTACTAATTCTTCACTCCATTTAGTTTACAGTTCCCTTGACAGAATTCTTGTATAACTTATTTTGTTTGCCTATTATTCCTTGTCTGTAAAATGTTTCTTGTGTTGAGACCCACAAAGCTGTCTGCAGGCACAACCTGGGTTTGTAAGCTAGTATAATGTTGAAATGATGGGTTGAGCAGAGAGATCCAGTGCATGCAACAATATGTCATATGCAGCATGATGTCATTTCACAAAGGATACAGATGGTTCACCGACAAAACCGTGAAGCCCTCATCCACGCCGACATAAGCACGGAGGGCAAATCCGCGCCGTCTGAAGCGCTAAGGAAAAAGGCGATCCCAGCACGACGACATAACCGCGGAGGGCAAATCCGCGCCTTCCGAAGCACTCAGCACCCTAACCCTAACCCTAAACCTAACCCTAAACCTAACCCTAAACCAAACCCCTAAACCTAATCCTAACCCTTACCTTAATTTAAATCGGCTTTCTGCCGCCGCACTGTTTTAAAGCGCCCTTCTGTCGCCGCGCTGTTGTCGCTGTGGTGATGATGTCGCGGTGATGACATCGCGGCTTTAGCGGCACAGTTTTGTCACTGCTATTTTGACTAGCGCGGTTTTGTCGGGCCACGGATACAGATCATGTTCCTTCATTTGCATGATGACATCATGAAGCACAGGACACCTTTAGTTCCCTTTGCCCACCCCACCCCACAACCCGAGCCGAGGTGGCGCAGTGGTTAAATGCAGCACTGCAGGCTACTTCAGCTGACTGCAGTTCAGCAGTTCGGCTGTTCAAATCTCACCAGCTCAGGGTTGACTCAGCCTTCCATCCTTCCGAGGTGGGTAAAATGAGGACCCGGATTGTTGTTGGGGGCGATATGCTGACTCTGTAAACCGCTTAGAGAGCGGCTGAAAGCCCTATGAAGCGGTGTATAAGTCTAACTGCTATTGCTATTGCTAACCCCCCTTGCCAATACCCAGGGAGCTACAGCTGAGAGACAGCTTGTTGCCTAAGATTACCAGGGGAGTTTCTAGCTATTCAAAGCTCCCATTTTAAACTCCCAATCCTTCGCTGCGCCAGCTTTCAGAAACGAGGAGAACCCATTTGTTTTTAACCTATGACAATTTTAAATACGGCAGAAACATTCAAAGGCTATGAAGAAGATTCACAATTCACTAGCAAATTCAAACAAAATGAAAGGAAAATCTGCATTTGCGACCCATCCTTGCCAAATGCAACTTTTCCCCCAAAGTTCCCACTTTAAACAATATTAGAATATCATGTTAGCAGCAGGCGTGGAGAAGACATCCCAGGGAACATCTTATCCTGTCGTTCACGCATGACAATAGCAGAGTCATTCTGTGTTTTGCAGGGAAAAGAGAGGTCACCTTCTCTGAACCCCTCCACATCACACATATTTTTACCCCACATATTTTCTAACAGCACGTTTTTCAATGCAGGAGTTTTGAAAGCAGCCATCACAAAATCAAAGTCAACCTCTATTGCTGAGCAGGAATCTGATCATCTCACCATACTTCCAACAGCTGAAACTTCTGGAAACACCAGAAATGTCACGCTGACTGTAAGCCAAGATACCAATCTCAAGTACAAATCAGTACTGTTCTTCAAATGGCATTCCTTCCTGGAAATATCAGTTGACACCGAAGAGTGAAAGAAAGCAGGGGAATAAGAAAGTAGATCAGCACTACTAGGATGTAAATCCTGCAGCTCAAGTGGTTGTTGGTCCACTTAGTAAAAACCTCAAGTTGTCTCGGGGAGTAGGAGAGGAAGGTGAAGCCTCAGAACAACTCGCTGTGCTTTCCAAACATCACAAAAACAGTGATGGCACAGCAGCTTCTCCTGCAAAAGAAACAGAATAAGCCACAGGTTAAATCCACAATATATTCTTTCGAAAGCATCACAGCTGCATCCAAACGTTACACTGAATCATGGTTTAGTGTTTAATATTTTACAGGATGGCTGCAGTGTGCGGTCAAAAAAGGCAAGATAGCAGTCATAACTATGATCGCTGTTAAGACCAGCACAAAGTATTTTGTAGACCAGGATAAGATGCGTTGATATTTTGGGCATTCCATGAACAGAGATGATTGGTTTGATAGGCGGCCTGGAGTTAATCAGCTACCCATAATTAAAAACAATGGGTAGAGATAGAAATAGCCAATGTAATGTTTCTTAATATTATTTGTTTAAATGAACATATACACACCAACCAAGTTGGTGTCCATTTATTAACTGAACAGGTAAGGATTGTATTTGCAGGATCTCTTAGAAGACAATCCCTTAACTCATATTATATATTTACTTCCTCCTTATCTTCTGGAGCATTATGTGATGCAAAACCATTTATAAATTACTAGGTGCCTGGGTATTTATTTATAGGGAGGAAATATCCGGACCAAACGTAATTTCTAATGTTGAATTTTTCTCCTTACTAGAGGGAGCCCCCTTGTGGAGTACTATGAAGCTGTTACCATGGCAACTCCACTGCACTGTACCGTAGAAGCCATTTTATGGCAGTACAGTAGAAGTCAGTCATTTAAGACACAACAGGCTGTATCTTAACACAACATACAGCCCGAGGGGTCTTAGGGGTGTCTTACCACCACCACCCCATTATTTTTTTTTCCAGAGAGTAAGTCATCTGTGTACCAAGTTTGGTTGAAACTACTCTAGGCATTCCAGAGTTATGCTGGAACATAAACACACACTCACACACACAAACTTATACAGAGAAAGATTTCTCCAGAGATTATTTTTCTACAGCCAGGGGTCTTACAGCCAAGTTGGATAAAGAAATAATCAACCTCAAGGAAATAAAAATTCTAATAGACCAGATGTAGCTGATTGGTCTGATAGGTGGCCACCTACTACAGGGGTGGGTTTCAACCGGTTCACGGCGGTCCCCGCGATCCGGTTGGTCACCAAACCCGGAAGTAAGTAACTTCCGGGAACGGCGAAGGGCCCCCCCGCGCCCGCGCGCGCCCGCGCCCGCTCCTTACCCGGTTTTGCCGAATTCTGCGCTTCCACGCATGCGCAGGACGCATACAGCACCTGCGCGATCCTCCAGGAGCAGCTGAAGCATCGCACAGACTCTAGTACGCATGCACGTGGCACGCGTGTGCGCGAGGACGCCGCCGGCCTCATTCCAACCAAACCGGTTGGAACGGGGCGAGAAACCCACCCCTGATCTACTACTATACTTCACACTCTACCATATTTGAGAGCAGCAGACTAGTTTAATACTGTTGTACACTTCCATCTTCCATCTGGCGGGCCACAACACCAATCACTTTCCTAAAGCTCCATCAATATTTCAGATATTGAAAAGATTGTGTTGGAAGGACGTGTCCTCTGCCTTATTTCCGTTGACGGCAGCAGTTTCACCAGCCCAAAAAAACCGCATTCGGTTTTATCCCGTGTATCCTTTTACAAAGAAAGCTTAGTTCTCAAATGTCCTCTGAGACTGTTGTGATGGTCTTTTAAAAACTATGAATGAATTAGCAGTCAACATCACCAAGCAAAACAAAAGAGACATTGAGTACATATTATGTTACAACATTTCTGTTTAATTTTGCTCTCTGCCTGCCAAAAGACCTGTGTGTTCCGCCTAATGCTGGAATCAGATCTGAGAAACTGCTAGTTTTGGCATTCCCCCCCCCAAAAAACACATGCAAGCGAGTTACTATTGTTTCTTTGTTCCAATACTTCTGTGTGTGATCTGAAATCTCTTTTGCACTCTTGACAATCTCATCTAAACTAGATTATATCTAATTAAATCAGAGTAATACGCTTTGGCCTATTCATCGTGGACTCAGCAGTTAAGAACAAGCTTCAATGTTTTACTTGCCCCAGGAGATGCTTTTAACCTCTGGTGTCACTTGGCTTTTCTCCCCCAGTACAAGAAAATGCTTTTATATGATTCTTACAGTTGTTTCGGGTGTAATTCATGGGATCAGGATTGAAATAAGCTACTTCACTAAGCTAAGGTGCAATTTACATCAAACAGCACTGCGCGGCTAGAGACTATTGTCTCAGCCAGCGGTGGGTTTCAATTTTTTTTAGAACCTCTTCTGTAGGTGTGGCCTGCTTTGTGGGTGTGGCTTGCCGGCCATGTGACTGGGTGGGCATGGCCAACTTGTAAAATGTGGTGAAACTCATTTAACAACGCTCTTGCTTGGCAACCAATATGTTGGCTCAGGAACTCTGGCATTTGAAGCACGCAAGTCTTAAAGCTGTCGAGTTACAAGACCCTTTTGCCCCCCTAACCCTTTAGAACCCCCCCCCCCAGGGATGTTCAAACTTGACAGCTTTAAGACTTATGGACTTCAACTCCCAGAATTCCTCCTCCAGTCATGTTGGCTCAGGAACTCTGGCATTTGAAGCACGCAAGTCTTAAAGCTGTTGAGTTACATGACTCTTGCACCTCTAAGCCTTTAGAAAATAGCAATAGCAATAGCAGTTAGACTTATATACCACTTCATAGGGCTTTCAGCCCTCTCTAAGCGGTTTACAGAGTCAGCATATTGCCCCCAACAACAATCCGGGTTCTCATTTTACCCACCTCAGAAGGATGGAAGGCTGAGTCAACCTTTGAGCCGGTGAGATTTGAACAGCCGAACTGCAGAACTGCAGTCAGCTGAAGTAGCCTGCAGTGCTGCATTTAACCACTGCGCCACCTCGGCTCTCAAAAAACCCCAGGGGTGTTCAAACTTGACAGCTTTAAGACTTGTGGACTTCAACTCCCAAAATTCCTCCTCTCGCTCTTCATCTTGATGATGTGCGGACGGGCAGGAGGAGGGAGCTGGAACCGGTTCTAAACGGCACTGTAGATTTGTGGAACCTCTTCTATAGAAGAGCTTAGAACTGGCAGGAACCCACCCCTGGTCTCAGCCTTCCAGCCACAATATGCATTTGCAGAGATGGCTCTGTCTGAAGGAATGTAAACCTATGATTCCCACACACCCCAAAGAAAATCTGGCATAGTGTCCAAATAGGAGGGAAATAGGGAGGAACCCCTCCCCCCTAAACATAGTAATCCTCAACAACAACAGCTAAGAAGGAAAGTCCCCCCCCCCCCCCCACCATCTTCTGCTTCAGCTGATTTAGGTAAACCATGGATTTTTCTTCATTTCAGTGAGTTCCGTTCAAGCAGCACCGAAGATCAAGGCCCGGTAAAAATTAGAATTCTTTGCCTTATCCCTGTCTGGATCAAGCAATCATGGTCCTTCCCACAATGTTGACTCCTTACATGTCTGAAGCGGTGAGGGACAATGTGGTTTTGGTGGCTTAGACATAGAAACATGCAGCACAATTTACGGGAACCCACTGTGAACCTTGAGGAGACTTGGAACTCTGCAGAGGCGTCTTTGCAACGGAATACTTGAATGACAAACCACTCAATTACATTCGTAGTCCCACAGGGCGGAATTCATATTACCACATGGCCTGTTCAGAATTAGCCCTCTGAATGAAAAGTGGCTTGTTCCCCCTTTTTTTTCCTCCTTCTATCTCATAGTTAATATTCAAGGTATTTAAAAAAACAATAGGGGTTGTGATAAAGCAGGGATTCTCAGCCTTTGCAAACTCAGAACTGTGCCCTTAAACTAGTTCCGAGATGCTTTAAATATTTCTGCTGAGGTGCTTTAAATATAAAATATGTTTTTATTATTAATTTAACACGCATTTGTTTCTTTTAAAAAAAAAACAGACACTTTGCCTCTCTGCTGTCCTTCATCTGTACTGGAACTGCAGTTCCCTAAATTTCCAGCCAGAGATCCATCAACGACACTGGCTGGGAATTCTGGGAGCTATGGTCCCAAGCTCTCTTGGCAGTGTTTATGTTGAATGTTTAATAAATTTATAGGCCGCCCAATCCCGGAGGACTCTGGGCGGCTTACAACAATACAATTAAAATAGAAGTTAAAAAACACAAAAACATAGTTAAAAAGACCACAACATACACCCAGTCTAATCGGGGCTGGAACTCAGACGTGAGTTCAACAGCCTGGGGCCTGCCGGAATAGCATAGCATTTAATAATTTATTAAACATTCAAACAGTGGAGACCTACTGATAGAATCTCTGACAATGGAAAGGGGAAAAAATTCTCCTAGGGAAGTCATTCAAATTAAAGTTCATTATTTTAGACATGGACCAATTGGTTTTATCGCTATGAGTCTGGGGAAGTGATGGGATTCAAATAATTTAACAACTTAGTGATTTCTTCCAACAACCAGTTCACCAAAACTGCTCAGAAAGTTAACAACTGGTTCTCCCGAAGTGATGCGAACTGGATGAATCCCACCACTGGTCTGGGAATAGTCTTTGTGAGAGAGATCACATCACAAAGACTAACAGAGCCGAGGTGGCGCAGTGGTTAAATGCAGCACTGCAGGCTACTTCAGCTGACTGCAGTTCTGCAGTTTGGCTGTTCAAATCTCACCGGCTCAAGGTTGACTCAGCCTTCCATCCTTCCGAGGTGGGTGAAATGAGGACCCGGATTGTTGTTGGGGGCAATATGCTGACTCTGTAAACCGCTTAGAGGGGGCTGAAAGCCCTATGAAGCGGTATATAAGTCTAACTGCTATTGCTATTGCTAACTTTACTGTTTCAAAGTTTAAAAAAAATCCCAGCTACTAGTTATAGAGACGATTCAGCAAGACAAAATTGGCTTAATATGCAGTGTTGCGGGGTAACACAAAAGGAGAATGCGATCGTGGCCAAATAATACAGATTCCAAAGAATTTCAACTTTTCTTGAACAGTAAGATTTGAGACCTTAGGATTTCTATAGTATTCCTGAAAATAGGTGGGCCGTATCTACTGAGATCTCAAATTGCTAAAGCAGGATTTCCTGAAATTACAGTATAGGTTTTCAGTCTCCAGTCCAGCCCACAACCCACAAATAGTTAGGGACATGCAAAAAAAAAAAACCAACACAAAATTATGTACATAAAAATCCCACAGATTTGTACATATGCTTATATATTGTATCATTCAACTTGTGGCAATATCTGGTAGAAATTTCACCCCTGCCCTTTTGCAGAATTTATATGACTCTGTTCAAAATCAAACGTGTGCCTTTTCTTGTAAGTAATCCTCATTGCGTTCCATGGGTCTTGTTGGTGCACATACATATTTGCACGCGCAACCCTAACCTTAGCATCACTGATCATTTAGCAATGTTAAGAGAAGGCATGATCCCATGCCGTGTCCCTTCTGGCATTTACGGAAAGCCAGTGCATACGCAGGAGCGTGGGAAAATGACGCTGGATAATTGCAGTGAGTGAATTGAGTTTGCAACTGTTCATTACATAGTTCCAATGTTTCTTTTGGCCCCTGCGATGGCAGGAAGAAATTGCTCGGATTTACCATGTTGCAATAACTGGCAGTGGGAGTATCTGAGATGACCTCCGTAGGGTGGCCACAAAATGGGCTTTTGCCAGTAACACATACGTAGATACATATATAAACTTAATACCAACCTTTCAGTTCTGAGAGATGTTATGGAACCACAGGTGCTTAAGATGAAGAAGAACATTTCTTCTTCTTCTACAAGAGCAAGAATGATAAAATAAATCATAAGACATGTCATATAATAATAATAATAATAATAATAATCATAATCATAATCATAATCATAATCATAATTATTAGAAAATTGTAAGAACAGAAAAACGAACTTGAATATGGTCTGGATTGATTACAAAAAGGCATTTGACTCACTGCCACATAGTTGGATCATAAAATGCTTAGAAACAACTGGCATTAGCAAAAATATTACATCCTTTACTGAAAAGGCAATGAAACAATGGAGAACTGAGTTGGCAGTAGGGAATGAGAGCTACGGAATGGTTAACATCAAGCGAGGAATTTTCCAGGGTGATTCACTTTCACCTCTTCTCTTCATCATCGCAATGATCCCACTATCAGTAATCTTAAAAAAAATGAAATTAGGCTACCAAACAGCCAAAAAAGCTGAAAAAATTTCGCATTTACTATATATGGATGATTTGAAACTCTATGGAAAGTCAGAAATAGAAATCCAATCATTGACAAATACAGTCCGAGTATTCAGCACCGATATTTCAATGCAGTTTGGCATGGAAAAATGTGCCACTGTATCCATAAAAAGGGGCAAAATCACTGCATCTGAGGGAATTGAAATGCCCAATGGCCAACTAATTAAATGCAAAGAAAATGAAGCCTACAAATACTTAGGCATTCTGCAGTTGGATAACATCAAGCATGGAGAAGTAAAAACTATTGTCAGACGAGAGTACACCAACAGAGTTAGGAAAATTTTGAAATCTAAATTGAATGGTGGAAATACAATCAAGGCCATAAATACCTGGGCAATACCAGTTATAAGATACACAGCTGGCATAGTTAACTGGACACAAACTGATTTGGACCTTTTGGACCGAAAAACCAGAAAACTAATGACAATGCACTACAGTTTACATCCACGTGGTGATACTGATAGACTATATCTGCCCCGAAAATCAGGTGGCAGAGGATTATTACAAGTGAAGCAAACAGTTGAAGAAGAAAAACATGCACTGGCTGATTATTTAAAAGAAAGTCAAGAACATCTATTAATCGAAGTAAAGAACAAAAATCTACTGAAGGCCCAACAGACAAAACAAGAATACAGAAAAGATGTGATAAAATCAAGAATGGAGAGTTGGCAGAACAAAGCACTGCATGGTCAATTTCTGGAAAAAATAAAAGATAAAGTGGACAGGGAACAAACTTGGTTATGGTTAAAAACAGGTACATTAAAGAAAGAAACAGAGTTACTAATCCTGGCTGCGCAAGAACAAGCTATCCGCACAAATGCCATTAAGGCCAAAATCGAAAAATCCTCTGATGATGCCAAATGCAGACTTTGCAAAGAAGCTGACGAAACTGTTGATCACATACTCAGCTGCTGTAAAAAAATCGCCCAGACTGATTATAAATTGCGGCACAATTCAGTAGCACAAATGATCCATTGGAATTTGTGCAAAAATTATAATATTAAAACAGCAACAAACTGGTGGGAACATCAGCCTGAAAAAGTCACAGAAAATCAGATGGTCAAGATCTTGTGGGATTTCCGTATACAAACCGACAAAATACTGGCGCATAATACACCAGACATCACACTGGTTGAGAAAAATAAGGTCACAATCATAGACATTGCAATACCAGGTGATAGCAGGGTCGCCCAGAAGGAACATGAAAAAATCGCAAAATACCAGGACTTAAAAATCAAAATTCAACGACTATGGCACAAACCAGCAGTGGTAATTCCAGTGGTAATTGGCACACTGGGTGCTATTCCAAAAGCACTGGAATTACATTTAAAACAGTTAAAAATTGACAAAATCACCATCAGTCAAATGCAAAAAGCCGCACTGCTTGGATCTGCACGCATATTACGAAAATACGTTATGACCTCCTAGGCCCCTGGGTGGGGCCCGACTAGTAACCAATGCCAAATCTGGCGAAACAACTGGCTGCTGTGATACAATTGTATAATAATAATAATAATAATAATATATTGTGCAGACTGATTATAAATTGTGGCACAATTCAGTAGCACAAATGATCCATTGGAATTTGTGCAAAAATTATAATATTAAAACAGCAACAAACTGGTGGGAACATCAGCCTGAAAAAGTCACCAAAAATCAGATGGTCAAGATCTTGTGGGATTTCCATATACAAACGGACAAAATACTGGCGCATAATACACCAGACATCACACTGGTTGAGTTATCTAACCGTACGACCAGGGCTACATTTCATATTTCAAGTTACTTACCTGTATGTACCTGCAGGTGCTGTAATGAACATATTTCGCAAGAAATTGCACACCATCATAATTTACGGGGGATAATAGTGAATCGTAATAACAAAGATAATAACTCCATTTTAGTGGAGACCTGACAGTGAATATCTTCCATAGCGTCTCCCACACATCCGCCACCCCGCTGCAATAATCCGGCCATCAAATAATAGAAATGAACAGGAGACTAATGTATAGTGATCGGCCTAATTAATAAGCGCTTCTTCATACAGAGAGATTAAGAGACAAAAGCAAATAACAGTTTTGATCAGATCTACAGACCTTAGCTTTCAGATTGCAATGGAGTGTTAGGTTGGACAGCCAAGGATGCTTTAAGGCTGCACCGGCACTTATTCTCCAGCTAAAGAGAAAAGAACAAGGTTGTCATGTGTTATATATACAGGAATGTTGCAATACTCAAGTCTGATATTTGCTGGTGTGTTGATGTTTTAAGGTAACAGAGGTAACAGCAAGAGGCAGCTTTAACTTGAGATGTGAATATGAAAAAAAGCAAAGCATATTTTCAGAAATGGTTTTCTTAAGTTTATCCCCTATGGCAAGCAGTTTATTGAAGAAGAACAGCACACGGTAACTAGAACACGCTTCAGCACTTTGCTCTGCTTGACAGCTATTTATATGGGAGCTGTCAAGAAGAGCAGCCAATAGGAACAATGTAAAAAGCCCACTTCCAACCAGGCACATCTTAGTCCGTAGCCCGACGAATGCGCGCACAACAAAAGCGCGCCGAGGAAACCGCGGTGAGAAAACTGTGATGTCATAAACATGCCCACAGCAACTCACCGACAAAACCCCGCCCACAAAAGTGTGATTTGAGTTAAGGTAAGGGTTAGGTTCAGGGTTAGGTTCAGGGTTAGGTTCAGGGTTAGGTTCAGGGTTAGGTTTAGGGTTAGAGCCAAGGTGGCGCAGTGGTTAAATGCAGCACTGCAGGCTACTGCTAGATCAGCAGTTCAGCGGTTCAAATCTCACCGGCTCAGGGTTGACTCAGCCTTCCATCCTTCCGAGGTGGGTAAAATGAGGACCCAGATTGTTGGGGGCAATATGCTGACTCTCTGTAAACCGCTTAGAGAGGCCTGAAAGGCCTATGAAGCGGTATATAAGTCTACTGCTATTGCTATTGCTATTGCTATTTAGGGTTAGGTTCAGGGTTAGGTTTAGGGTTAGGTTTAGGGTTAGGTTTAGGGTTAGGTTCAGGGTTAGATTTAGGGTTAGGTTTAGGGTTAGGTTTAGGGTTAGGTTTAGGGTTATGTTTAGGGTTAGGTTCAGGGTTAGGATTAGGTTTAGGTTTAGGGTTAGGATTAGGATTAGGGTTAGGGTTATTAGGTTGTTATTAGTTGTTTGTTGAAGGCGCGCTTTTGTCGGTGCGCTGTTGTCAGCCCGCTTCTGCGCTCATTCGTAGGTGTGATTTTGACTCCCGGTTTTCTCGCCGCGGTTTTGTCGGTGCGCTTTTGTCGAGCGCGCATTTGTTGGTGAACCTCTTAGTCAATAGACATGAACCTTTGGTTGCAGGGCTGTCAGTTGTAAATCAAGGACTTGCAGCCGGTCGTAAGTCGAGCACTTAAGACCGATCGCAAGTCGAGGACCTTATAATTAACATGGTTCAGGTTTATTAATTAAAAAAAACAACTTAGTAACGTTATGTAACTAGTATCCAACAATTAATACGTGCCTTATCCTAAATAACCTTTTAATAAAAATGCAAAGATTTTTCACTTTCGGCATTTCACGAATTTGTTTTGTTTCTTGTTCGTTTTAGTAGTCTCAATATGATTCTGTCAAACATGGTGATTATTTTTGTGTATTTCCAACGGAACTGAGCAGACAGCATATTAAAAGCAAAACATTAGAGATGTGCAATTACCATTTTTCTTTGATAAGGAGCTTAGAGATGAAATCTTTGGCTTCTTCAGACACATTCTTAAATTCTTCATCATCAAAGTCCCACCTACAAGCCAGGATGTTGTTCAAAGTCTCATTATCATCATCACCCAGAAAAGGAGATAATCCAGTAATCCTATAAGAAGAAGAAGAAGAAGCATAACCTAACATTTCAGAAGAGACGTGGTGGCTTAGTGGCTAAGACTTGCGGATCAGAAAGGTTCGCAGTTCGGTGATTTGAATCCCTAGCACCGTTTAGCGGAGTGAGCTCCCGTTACTTGTCCCAGCTTTTGTCAACCGAGCAGTTTGAAAGCATATACAAATGCAAGTAGAAAAATAGGAACCACCTTTGGTGGGAAGGTAACAACGTTCCGTGTGCCTTCATCTTTCAGTCGGGCCGGCCACATAACCACGGAGACATCTTTGGACAGCGCTGGCTCTTTGACATTGAAACGGAGATGAGCACCGCCCTCTAGAGTCAGGAACGACTAGCACATATGTGTGAGGGGAACCTTTACCTAACTTTCCTGAACCACTCATCTCACTCAGAGAGGGATTCTGGACGGTGTTCAGTAAAAATGTTGAAATATAAGAACGGTATATAAGAATTATATTTTTTAGAGGAATAGAATCTAAAAGGAAGCAAGGTTGATTGAACTCTGTTAAAGAAAAGTAGTTAAAAGGTGAATGGAGTTCTCTCAGAATACCATCCAGCCCCACAGCTGCATGCTTTTCTGGGTTCCCCACGTGAGGTTGAACCCCTTTTCAGAAGGCCAGGAGATGGTGGCCTGCCTCACCTCTGTGGGAGTGTGAATATTCCACAAGGAGGGGACAACAGCAGAGAAGGTTGTCTTCCTGGGCCCTCTACAGTATACTACAGTACTTATTTGATTTTATAGTGTTTTATCTTTTAACATTGTAAGCTGCCGAGAGTTACAGTATGATAAAGATGTGTGGCTGATAAATTTTTAAAATGAAGAAAGACAATGACCATTATCATTATCTGTCCTCATCCAATAAAATTCTACAACCCAATAAAATTACACGACTGCACAATAAAAAAATTCACCATCATAATATTTCAACCCTAGTTCAACTTACAACATGTAGGCAATGACACCAATACTCCACATATCAGTAGGAAAAGACACAAAATCATAGTTCACAACTTCAGGCGCGAGAAATTCTGGAGTGCCAAAGTTGACTTTAAGTTTTTCTCTTGGTTGGTATCTAAGAAACAAAACAGAAATAAATAAATAAATGTGTGTGTGTGTGTGTGTGTGTGTGTGTGTGTGTGTGTGAGAAACAGTAGCAGCAAATATGGCCTTTACAGCATAGGATAATAATTCAACAGTTTTCCTAGCTAGCCATTTTAATTTTTCAAGAAAAGGACAGCAAGGTGGACAAGATTTGTTTAGGGTTTTAATTATCTAAAGAGAATCTGATCAGGTTATTTATCAGGATTTTTTTTTTATTGATGGGAGAAGTTAGAGGGAAGGAGACCATGATTGATGGTACCAAAGACCGCTGAGAAATCCAGGAGGGTCAAAATGGTTGCATCATTGTTGCATCCCTTCCAGTGGTGGGTTTCAAAAATTGTTCGAACCTACTCTGTGGGTGTGGCCTCCTTTGTGGGAGTGGCTTGCCACCCATGTGACCGGATGGGAGTGGCTTGCCACCCATGTGACTGGATATGAAGATGCCGACGACACTTGTCAGAACCACCTTAAATTACCTCACACACAGCACTGGCATGCATAAGAATAGGATGTAAACTTGTTTTTTGAAAGGCATCTTTGGTTTGCGTTAAAATAACTTCAATACATGCAATGTTCTGATTGCACCACAAACGCAGTAGTCATCCTTACCTATCACAGAGGCACTGAGTTTTATAAATATGAGCATGATAGTGTAGAATAATCATATCCAAGGACCAGTGGTGGGTTTCAAAAAAATTTGGAACCTCTTCTGTAGGTGTGGCCTGCTTTCCGGGTCCACTGGTGGAGCCTCTTCTAACCGGTTCGGTAGATTTGACGAACCGGTTCTACCGAATAGGTGCGAACTGGTAGGAACCCACCTCTGATCCCTTCCCTCATGAAGTCATGAACAAATGTGACCAATGTTATTTCAGTGCTGTGCCCTGTCCTGAACCCAGGTTGAAAAGGTCCAGAAAATTCGCTTCATCCTGGGTTCTTTGCAACTTGGAGCCAAACGCGTTCTCAATAACCTTCCCCAAGGGAGAAGGTTGAAGACTGGATGGACATTCTCGAATACTACTTGGGTCTAAGGGATGGCCTCTTAAAAAGGGCTTAAGATTTAACTTGTGATGTTAAATAAGTGCCACTTGAAAGTGTTGAAGGCTTTCAGAATGAAAGGCTTCGACTTTTACCCATGATTTTGGCCTCATTAGAAAATCTCTCACTGTTTATCGTACCAGCCCCCTTTCCACTCCAATAAGAACAGCTAATTATTTGAATTGATTTGATTATTGAATCAAATAATATGAATATTGAATGTTACCCATGAAGGGAAGGTTAGAAATATTTTTGGACTATATATAAAGGTTATTAATAACAATAACAATAAAAAGAACAAAATTAGACACAACTAAGTTTTAACTAATAGGGGGAAAATGTTATATAGGATATAGTTAAATAAAGAAAGGAAAATGATAATAAATTATATACATGGAGGATTAGAAAATTTTGGTATTAAATATTATGCATGTTTAGCTAGAACAGGATACGAGGATTTAATGTTAATGGAGGATTTTATAAATAAGTAAATGAAATGCCAGTATGTGGTTATGTATTAAATCTTGGTATATTTTATGATGAAGGACGTTTAAATAATCATAGTCAAATAAAAGTGGAGGTATGGTGATGGTAATATAATAAATATCCGAGTTAAGATATTAGAATTAATATGAATTATATTTGATGACCGTGGAAGAGATGCACAAAGGCCTTTTGTAACCAACTGATACACTTTCTACAGTATGTAAAGAAGGAGGATTTGCATGTTGGTTTTGAAAATAAATTTTTTTTTATTAAAAAAAAGAACAGCTAATTATTTGAATTGATTTGACTATTGAATCAAATTGAATTTAACTGAATTGGTTTTAAGAAATAGCAATAGCAATAGTTAGGCTTATCTACCGCTTCATAGGGCTTTCAGCCCTCTCTAAGCGGTTTACAGAGTCAGCATATCGCCCCCAACAACAATCCAGGTCCTCATTTTACCCACCTCGGAAGGATGGAAGGCTGAGTCAACCTTGAGCCTGGTGGGATTTGAACAGCCAAACTGCTGAACTGCAGTGCTGCATTTAACCACTGCGCCACCTCGGCTCTTTTAATGACAGAAGAAATAGCATACAGAACTTTTCTATGAAAATTTCTATGAAAATTTCAAGTCCCAAGTCCTGCAGTATCCTAAACTAGAGCAATGTTATCCGAGGTCAACCCTCTTCTAATAAACTAATTACAGTTCACTTCTTATTTAATCTTGTTTATCCCCCGAAACATGATATCAAACTGAAATGTCACCAGTTGAGAAAAATAAGAACTGCTGAATATTGGATTAAAACAACATACCTTCTTGCCAGCCCAAAGTCAATAATCTTTATTTGATACTCTTTTCGATTCACACACATGATATTCTCAGGCTGTCAGAAGAAAAGAGAGGGGGGAAAAAAGGGGCACATTTGTGAGAAATGCTGAAAGAAATGCTCTGGGATCAGTGTTAAAAATACACCCGAGCATAAAAATACACATCTGGGTGCTGGTGTTTTATAGCAGGTTAGGTTCTGTGGATACATCAAACTATAATCATGTGGTATCTGAGGCTGGGAACACTCCACCAGGGCAACATTTCCCTTGTGGTGGCCTTTCTGTTTGACAGAATACAGAAATTTGAGATAAAGAATTCATTAGTGAGCTTTCAGAAAGGAAATGAAAGCACTCTGGGCTGGTTTCAGGAAACCAGGGACTGCAATTTGCAGCCCATTGTGTGCTGATATCGGGACATTTCAGAAAACATTGCTTTAATACTTTGCTGTGTAGTTGAACTTTTTAAGTTTATTCTCCAACAAGCCAATATCTGACTGATTTAACACCAGGAAAATGTGTGGCCTGTACAGAAATTAACTATTAACTAATATAGGGTGATGAAAAGCTATTGTAGGTAAACAACTAAATTATTTAAATGCTGGTTCCATTGGTTCTGCTTCCTAGATTAATGATGGAGTCGAACTTCCAAATGTAACTTAAAAGTTTAGCTAAACATCAGTTTCCTTTTGTGATGTCAGCCTTCAAACAACCTCCCTCGCACTCCCTACTCGCAAATTTACAAATAGTTTGATTTTGATTTTATTATATTTATATGCTGCCCTTTTCCCCCGGAGGGGACTCAGGGCGGCTCAGAATTCAAATCAGGGAAACTGAGTTAACTCCAGATCTGAAACCAGTTCCAGTCCGGATGTGGGACACAGTTGGGAAAGTGGAGATTTCTGCGCTTCCCGATTCAGAACACAAATATTTAAAGAAAAATAAATCATGAACATCTACGTGATAGAAATATTTCAAAGTAAATTGTATCTGGTTTGGGCTAAATTCCCCAAACCAGAAAAAATACAGAATTAATCAGATTTTCATTCAGTTACTCTCATAAAACTAAATATTCCAACATCTGATAAAAATGCATAAAGAGGCAATGTAACAAATTGATATTCTATTAAGTAAATTGGCAATTAAAAACTACTTTATCCAATGAAATAAGTATCAGCAAAAAAGGAAAAATTGATATCGTCTCTCTTCGAATCCAGACTTAGTGGTTTTTTTGCAAACAGAGGTTTGGCGTGAACAAAAATTAGATTTTCCTTTAGCCAGAAGCAACTGAGTTTTTCCTAATGGGTTTAGTGTTATAGAACTGAAAACACAGTGACGTTCAAGTAACGTAATATGCATTCACTCTCACCAGATTTTTCAATTATTTGGGATCACATTCAGTAAGCTAAGTAGCCAAATACATGGCTGTAGTTTAGAGACAACCGAAGCTCTGGATTCCTAAATAAAATAAACATATAGAATGCAACAAGGCTCAATAGCTGCTCTTCATAGAGGAAGACAAGTTCAGGGCAGTTCTTGAGTCAATGGAGGGCACGCTTTGGCATCTACTATAGCCTCCCCATCAAATGTATACTTCTTAAATTCTCATTATTTATAAAAAGGTGATAGAACTTCTGCATGTTACCATCATAGCAATAGCAGTTAGACTTATATACCGCTTCGTAGGGCTTTCAGCCCTCTCTAAGCTCTAAGGGACTGCTAAGTACAATTTTGGGATAATCTGCCACAGCTGGCTCCTGATAGCTATGTAAGACTTCATGCATAATGGTTGAACACGAAACTGTGTGAAAACCACTGCATTTGAATGCCTCTGCTCACTAGAGGTTTATTATGTCCATTGTCAAAATCATTCTCTTTGGTCTTATCAATCAAAATATATACTCTCTTGGTAAGTTAATAATAATAATCAGACATGTTTGTTAAATGTTTGAACACTTCACCTCTCAATTATTCTTATTCATATTTCGGAGGTCATTTTATGAATTTAGCAGTTATTTTAGCAGTTAAAGGCAGATAAAAGTTTCCCTCGCACATATATGCTAGTCGTTCTCGATTCTAAAGTGCAAAGCTCATCTCTGTTTCAAAGCCAAAGAGCCAGCATTGTCCAAAGACGTTTCCATAGCAATAGCAATAGCAGTTAGATTTATATACCTCTTCATAGGGCTTTCAGCCCTCTCTAAACGGTTTACAGAGTCAGCATATCGCCCCCACAGTCTGGGTCCTCATTTCACCCACCTCGGAAGGATGGAAGGCTGAGTCAACCTTGAGCCAGTGAGATTTGAACCGCCGAACTGCAGATAGCAGTCAGCTGAAGTGGCCGCAGTACCGCACTCTAACCACTACACCACCTCGGCTTGACTCAGTCCTCAACCTGAGTAGATGTTCTACCCATTGTCTACAAGGTCTAAGGAGAATCTGGGTTCTCACTTCTATCCCCATTCCTAATATGCTTCTATTATCTGAGAGTTGAGTCTATTCGTGATATTCAGAACTTCAAATCAAAAAGGGCCATTAACTGCAGTCATAATGCTGAGTTTAAAAGATGTCCAGTCTAGTATATACATTTGTTTTTGCATAAGAAGTACAATAAATGCACAGAACCTTCAAGTCCAAATGGAGAATATACATTTGATGCATGAACTGAATCCCTTCACAGATTTGCTTTATGAATAAGATGGCATCCATCTCTGTCAAGTTGGAGCTCTCATCAAGAATCCGATCAAACAGTTCTCCTCCTTCCACACTGAAAAGAGAGACAGATAGACTTCATTGGTGACTCAATGTGCTGAAAATTTCACATTCAAGAACAATATTCTCCAACCTGACAAGGTCCATACTATCTAGGACAGTGTTTCTCAACCTTGGCAACTTGAAGATGTCCAGACTTCAACTCCCAGAATTCCCCAGCCAGCATTTGCTGGCAGTAACCCACCTCTGATCCATATGCAAACAGACGTTGATTCAACCTCTGTATGGTTTCTAATTTTGAATCTGTAAATATCTGCAACAGAGGTAGTAAGTGTGGATACTGATTCCAATAAAGGAATTTCCTAAAGGTGAATTTAAAAGATTTTTTTCCTCCTCAGAACTTACTTCTGCTCAGTCACTATGTAATCTTTATAAACCTGTTGCAAGTTAAGTATGTCAGAGGAAAATGGAAGATGTAGGTTGGAACTGAACAGCTGTGTAAACTATAGAGGATGTTTACATCCTCTACACTCCCATGAAACATAACAGCATAACAGTATGCTGCGTTTAGCATACTGTTGGCTGAAGAGGATCACATTAAAGGCTTTGGTTGAATTGAATTGAATTGAATTTATTGAATTTCTATGCCGCCCTATTCCCAGAGGGACTCAGGGCGGCTCACAAACCAAGTGGGGGGAGGATACAAACAGGAAAAAATGACACGGACAAAACAATACACAATTTAAAAACAGTCAACAACCACACCATTCGAGCAGGGACAAGAACTCATCAGCCCCAGGCCTGTCGGAACAGCCAGGTTTTAAGGGCTTTGCGGAAAGCCGGGAGGGTGGTGAGGGTCCGAATCTCCACGGGGAGTTCATTCCAAAGGGCCGGAGCAGCCACAGAGAAGGCCCTCCTCCGGGTGGTAGCCAATCGGCATTGGCCAGTGGATGGAATTCGGAGGAGGCCTAATCTGTGGGATCTAATCGGTCTGTTGGAGATAATTGGCAGCAGGCTCCAGACACAGCTAAGAAAGATAAGCAGAATAAGCATCTGATTGATACCTACTATTCCATAATAAGGACCACATCATTTTTTGATTCAAAAGCATCGTACAGCTGAATGATGTTCATGTGGGTCAATTGATTCATGATATTAATCTCATTTTTGACTTCATCCTGCAAAGAAAAAAAAGAATGTTGTTACATTTGATGTAGCAAAAATCTTGATGCCATCTTTAGTATTGTTGATTTTCTTGCCTCCGTGTATTTGTTTAAACTCTTAAAGCATCCTTTTCCAATGCAATGCAATCCCAAAGTGCTGAACTTTTGGAAATATCCACCAGCAAAGTTCATAATAGACAGATCAGGTTTTATCTAAATTGATTTGGTGGCTACAGTGCTGTAGAGTGTTAGATTAGATTAGATTTAGTTTATTTGTATGCCGCCCTTCTCCGGGAGGGACTCAGGGCGGCGAACAACTCAAAAGGGGAAAAGGGGATACAAACACAATACACGTAATTAAAATACACAAGAGTCGTACAGCCATACAAGTCGAGAGGGGAGGGGAGGCACTCTGCAATGAAGCTTTGCTAAATTGTTGTTAGACAAATGAGCAAAAGCTGAGAAAAGAGAGTAAGATTTTCTTCCTAAAATAATAATGGGAAAGAAATTACAATAAACAACCTTGATTTCTGACCTCTGCTTTATAGATTATAGATTAATTTGATGTGAGGAGGGGGGGGAAGAGTGAAGTGGAGATTTCAAAGGCTGCTCTTTGTACAATAGCTAAGATCACGCAAAAGCCAAGTTTGTCCAGGTGAAACTAAGTTAGTAGAAACAAAGCCCATACATTGCTCTAAGGCATGGGTGTCAAACTCGCCATGTCACATTGCTGTCATGTGATGTTTTGCGATGTTTTCCCCAGGGGTGGGCGTGGCCTCTGCGTGATGCATCAAGCACGCAAGCTGCTAGTTTGACACCCCTATGTCCAGTGGTGGGATTCAAATAATTTAACAACCAGTCCACTGCCCTAATGACCAGCTGGGTAGGTGGGGCTCAATGGTCATGTGACTGGGTGGGTGTGGCAACTCAACGTCACTCACATTGATGGGCGCTTCGCCTTAGCTGTTACAATGGTAATAAGGGTTAACCGGAGAGGCAGTTTCTGTAAGCAGGGCAATAAAGATGAGGCTAGAAACAACACCAGAATGTTTCCTTCCTGCCTTCCTTACAGGATTAGCCCTGCAAAGTGGGAAAAAACCAAATGGAGATTTCTTCCAACAACCGGTTCTCTGAACTGCTTAGAAAGTTACCAACCGGTTCTCCCGAATAGGTGCGAACCGGCCGAATCCCACCACTGTTCCTATGTCTAAGGTGTTATTCAAACCCCACTTACCTTTTCCTTTACATTCCTGGCTTTTATAATTTTGGCTGCTAATTTGAGACCTGTCTCTTTCTCTTCACATCTATGCACCTGGCCAAATCGTCCACTAGAGAAATTGGGGGGGGGGAAGAAAAAGCATAATTAAATTCAGATGTCTGGTGACTTTTCATTTCATTTATTTTGAAGTTAGGGGAATCCTAGGGGTTAGGAGAATCAGTCGCCCTGTAAGGCTGATCTTATATACTTGTTAAAACATTATAATAAAGGATTTAGGAGATCAACATGATTGCTCCTATTTCCAGAAGAGAAGCAAGAAAAATGACAAGGCCCAGGCTTCTGGATCGTCGCTTCAGTAAATGTTGAGGTGGACAAAATAGAGCTTTAAGACAAGCAGACTTTCCTTCTCATGAAAGTGTCATGCTCTGAGGTAGAATTTAGTATACTCATTCATTTTTAGTATAAGATAGGCCATTTATTTGAATTGTGAATTGATTTGCTTGCTTGGTAAGGAGAAGGACTTCCTGAACCACCAGAATAATCCAGAAACCATCAACTTTCTGTTCAGTCATCGATTTAAAATATGCAAACCATTGTTACTCTGGACTAGGATGGCTATTTCATTGCTTCATCCAAATTACACTGCTACTTAATCTGCACTATAGTAATCTAGGACAGTATCCAGGGATCGGTCTGATCATTTTAAGAGATACTGCACTGAATGAACCATAATTTTGGTTCAACTTACCCTCCCAAAACTTCATTCAAGAAGATTTGATAGAAGCTACCAATCCCAGCTCTTTTTGCTTTGATGATCCTGTGATCAAAAGGAGCAGCCGTTGCGGGCATGTTATCTGTAAATGATAAACACAAAATGTCACATCTGATATGAACTAATAATTGAGAGACACTCATGTTTATATGGTTATGAATCCCTTTGAGGAAGGTTTTTGACTGCCTGGACAAGAAGTAGTTAGCTATTGCCTGCTTCCTAGAGCTGAGACAGAATGACTGGCCCAAGATGATCCCATTGGGTTTCTGCCTAAATCAGGATTAGAATTCACTGTCTCTCAGATTCTATCCTGCTGTCTCGAAATTATTTTGGGTGCCTTTCAAGTTTTTGTTCAGGTATTAAAATGTAATGAGCAACTTCAAATCTCTGTTTTTCCTTCTTCAGGATCTGAGTCCTGGGCATCGTTGTTTCATTTTGACGGTGCAAAAGATTCGTTGTTTTCTGAAAATCTCAAGATCTGGCTTGGAATAGGATCCCACAAATTCTATCATGGTTGATTCTGACTTGGTAAAAGAACTTTGTAATAGTTTGAAAATTTGAAAAACATAATGTTGATGACCTAGAAATACAGACTTGTAATGCAGTTGCAGGCTACACAGAGCTACCTATTCATCTTAATAAAGTCAACCTTTAATTTTACTGTTGCCTTTGTTATATTTGTGTTGTATTTTTGTGTGTGTGTGTGTGTGTATACAAGAAAAGATAAGCCAAAGCCTAGGAAGACAAAAATATCAGGAAGAAACTTAAAGAGTTTCATAAATCACTGGAGGAGCCATGAATGTCTTGGAAAACATTGAAATGCCATCAGGCCCCCCTACCTATAATGATGGCAACTTATTCCCTAGCCATCTTATTCCCTAGACACTGCATGGAAGTGAAAGGTGGACTTTAAAGAAGCAGGATAGGAAAAATATTGACATTTTTGAACTTTTGGAGAAGACTCCTGAGAATGCTGTGGACAGCCAAGAGAAGAAATCAATGGATCATCAAACAAATCAACCCAGAGTTCTCACTCGAGGGACAAATGACCGGCTTCAAATTATCCTACTTCAGACTCATTACGTGAAGGCCCAGCTCTCTGGAAAGGGCTTTAAGATGGAAAACATGGAAATATGAAAATATGGAAGGAAACTAAGATGACAAACAATAAGTTGGAAAGATTCAGTTACATTAGCAAAAGGTGCATCTTTGGGGGACATTTAAGAATAGGTCAGGAATAAATTGTCATGGAGAAAATCTATCTGTGTTGTCAATAGGAACTGAAACAACTTGGTGGCACATTTAAGTAAAATTTAATTTAATATTAAAACAACTTGCTTCTATTTCTGTGCATCTAGCAAAGCACAAACCTTATAATCAAACAAATCAATAAAAAAGTTAATAACAATAATAAACAAAATGTGTTCTTTTGTTTATATAGTTCTCATTCTCAGATGGGATTTTCAGCCGGTATAGCTAAACAATCCAAATGTTGATTCTTCCGTTAACAGAAGAACGTAGAGAATGAAATACAAATGCATTCTTTTTGCTTGCAATTAGTACATTTTATTTTATATATTTTAAAAGCTAAGTTGTACCAATTATAAGGTTGTCCCCCTTTGAAGCTTCTGGCTTCATTTTGTTCTTGTTGGCAGCGGTTGATTTAGGCCCGACTGTTTTCCCAGGTAAGGCAAATTCTGTTGTTTTTGGCTTAGCTGCTTCTTTTGGTTTAAATCCACCGCTGGCCTTGGCCACATACACTCTGCTCCTCCTGTTGACATCTTTGAGAAAGCTTTTCTCGTTCACATGACGCTTGCTGATGCTGGTCTGTTCATCTTTCAAAAGGAATGAAACTTTTTCATTTTCTTTATGCCTAGATGAGAAGATGCAGATTATTCTAGTGTCATCTTGGGAAGAGTTATGGAGAAATATAAACAGCCCAAATGATAAGAAGCATTTTTTTTTTTAGAGTTCATGGTTTATAAATGAATACATATTTCACTTTACTTTTTTACTTCACTTTACTTTTTATTTTATTTTTTATTTTTATATTCAGTTTATAGAGCTGCCCGTCTCACACACTTGATTCTCGGCGGCTTACAAGATTAAAACACGAACAGTATAGCAATAACAATAGCAGTTACACTTATATACCGCTTCATAGGGCTTTCAGCCCTCTCTAAGCGGTTTACAGAGTCAGCATATCGCCCCCATAGTCTGGGTCCTCATTTCTCATATTGTACATCATTTAGCAACGGCAATCCCAGTCCCAATTGCTGTCATAACCTGAGGACTACCTGTATACTGTTTCACTGCCAACGAAATGGCAGAACATTAGAACGGGAATAGATCTTGTAGGTATGTGAGACAAATCCCCTCCCAGCTAAATTGGGAAATTTATAGAGCAGACAGCTGACATTTTATCATTATCTCACAAGCTTCTGCAATATGTTGGCTAACTCGTTATATATGTCCATAACATATTATGGATTCCATCTAACTTACAGAATATTTTTAAGGGAGATGGTTTTGGTTGAATAGAACCATTCAATTTCCCTTCAAAATTTTAGAGTATGGTATGTAGTTCTTTCCTTCTCTAGAATTCAACGCCTATTAAATTATTGTTATTACTGGTTTCATTATGGACAGGAACGTTAAGTCTTGCTATCAATTTCATTAGTAACATGTCAAAATTTCTGTAAGAATGTTTTCTTTGTTGTCCAAATGTTCTAAACCAACCTAATCCAACAGGAAGTTTTCTTATGCATGTTTTGTATTTCTGATTCCGGGTTATGCCAATGAGATTGCAAAAAATAAAATTAAAATAATAATATTCCTTGTACAATAAAAGCCAAGACTTGAGAGGATTATAAGTAATGCAAGACCAATATTTGGACCAAGTATCCTACAACATGTTGAACATGTTGAGAGCCAAGGTGGCACAGTGGTTAAATGCAGCACTGCAGGCTACTGCTAGATCAGCAGGTCAGCGGTTCAAATCTCACCGGCTCAGGGTTGACTCAGCCTTCCATCCTTCCGAGGTGGGTAAAATGAGGACCCAGATTGTTGGGGGCAATATGCTGACTCTCTGTAAACCGCTTAGAGAGGCCTGAAAGCCCTATGAAGCGGTATATAAGTCTACTGCTATTGCTATTGTATTCTTGTCAACAATTGTTAGGCTAACAATTATTTCAACATCTGCTCAAGTCAATTAGAAAAAAGTGTAAGTTGGATATTGCCTTCTTTTTAACACAGAAGGACAAGACTGGAAGGCCAACACTGCAAAAATAAAGTTTTTGTAGAGGCTTCGTAGTCCAGGCTTGTTTAACGCAGGGAAATAAGAACATTCTGGTCAGATGGCTAATCTGTTTCTGCTTCACAGCTTTTAATGAGGGGGTATCTATAATTACACTAAGGAATTAATCCCTTTGTCAAACTATCCCCACATTCCATATATTTTTCTTAATTCGTAACCTAAATTTATATTTCTATAAGTTACCCTTTGACTTTTGCCTTTGTCCATCTGATACTTCTTTAGAGCCACTATATCCATCCCCTTCAATAATCTTTCTCCATGTTGTACAGTGTATCTTTGTCTGCGGATGATCTTTAAGAGCCGAGATGGCACAGTGGTTAGAGTGCAGTACTGCAGGCCACTTCAGCTGACTGTTATCTGCAGTTCGGCGGTTCAAATCTCACCGGCTCAGGGTTGACTCAGCCTTCCATCCTTCCGAGGTGGGTAAAATGAGGACCCAGACTGTGGGGGCAATATGCTGACTCTGTAAACCGCTTAGAGAGGGCTGAAAGCCCTATGAAGCGGTATATAAGTCGAACTGCTATTGCTATTGCTATTGCTATTTAATCGAATGATCCAAGGCAGGGCTGCCAAACTCGTGGCCCAGACGCTTCATGTGTCATGTGCTGGCTATGCCCACCCCTGGTTTAGCAAAGGGGAAAAAAGTAACGATATGGTGGTGCAGTGGTTAGTGTGCAGTACTGCAGGCCACTTCAGCTGACTGTTATCTGCAGTTCGGCTGTTCAAATCTCACCGGCTCAAGGTTGACTCAGCCTTCCATCCTTCCGAGGTGGGTGAAATGAGGACCCAGACTGTGGGGGCGATATGCTGACTCTGTAAACCGCTTAGAGAGGGCTGAAAGCCCTATGAAGCGGTATATAAGTCTAACTGCTATTGCTATATGTCATGTGACAAAAACATGATGCCACGAGTTTGACACTCCTCATCCAAAGTGATAGTGTGTGTGTGTATTACAAATCTAGCTTCTACAGTTCAATAAACATTGCATGATGCTATAAGAATAAATCTAAAAGGAGATAGTGTGGTATTAAAAACATACTTGATATCTGCCTCTGCTACTGATTTTTTTCTTTGAGATGTTTTTGCTGATGCTCCTGCTTTTTCGTCCTTGGGAATATCTTTTCTTTTGTCATCTTCCCCTACATTCCTTGGACTTCCTTGAGATCCGTCATGCTTCTTCACAAGTTCTGGATCATCCCCTCCTGTATCTGGGTTATTTTGACTTTTGTTGGCTTCCTTTGCATTCACTTCCACCGGACTCTTTCCTGGGGTCTTCTGCAGAGAACCTTTCCAACTGTTGCTATGATGCCACCCTGCAGACGCTTTAGACTCAGAAGAGTCATGAGATTTGGGGGGGTTTCTCTGAACCAGAAACGGGTTTGCCTTCTCTGTATTCTCCTTGTTGAGTTTATGGATCTTGTCTGTATGAGAATGTGATCCTGACTTCTCATCCAACCCATCTAGAACTAAGGGGGGAAAAAATACCAATGATTTCAGTGAAAAGAACACTTATGCAACATCATTCAGTTATTCACACTGCAGAAACTTCTTTTTTTCCTTTTGAAAGTCAGGGACTTTCCAGTTTATGATGTGACGGAGTCAACCACTAAGAGTCTAAATATTGTATATTATAAAGATTGTACTCTTCTCACTCAAGGGTGTTTCTAGTTGAAGGATTCTGACCACTGTTATCCATTGCTCTTCTTTTAAAACGTTTCCACTCATTTTCCACGTATGAAAGCACAACTTCCAAATAACATAGGAATCCAACCCAAATGTTACAGGGCAACAGGGAAGAAAAATGTAACTCAATAACAGGCATGTTGCACCTAAAGTGTACAGTTACACCCTAGATAAACTTTAATAGTATAGTATAGTATAGTATAGTATAGTATAGTATAGTATAGTATAGTATAGTATAGTATAGTATAGTATAGTATAGTATAGTATAGTATAGTATAGTATAGTATAGTATAGTATAGTACAGTACAGTACAGTACAGTACAGTACAGTGTTTCTCAACCTTGGCAACTTGAAGATGTCTGGACTTCAACTCCCAGAATTCCCCAGCCAGCTTTCGCTGGCTGGGGAATTCTAGGAGTTGAAGTCCGGACATCTTCAAATTGCCAAGGTTGAAAAACACTGGTAGAGTAGAGTAGAGTAGAGTAGAGTAGAGTAGAGTAGAGTAGAGTAGAGTAGAGTAGAGTAGAGTAGAGTAGAGTAGAGTATCTATACTAATTGCAAAAGAAGGCAGAAGACTATTCTTTTCATCCTTCCTATTTTAAATTTTTTTGGAACCATAAAAAAACTGAAAGGAAATTGGGTTCAGAACTTTAAATTCATTTATTTATTTATTTTATTTATTTAAATGTATTGATCACTCCACTCCAAAGGACTCTACAGTTAATATACGGTTAATTTGTTCGTCCCCATTCAGAAAACGGATTTTCAGATGTTTGTCTGATATTTGGGGACATTTAAAAAAAACAAAACAAGTGTATATTGTCAGTTGTGCTAACTGTAATTCCTTTGTTCTGCAGAACAAGCCCCGTTGTAGCTCAAATTGAAATTTCTGTTTGCAGCGAGCAACGCAACCCCTCTTAAGGGCAAACAAGTTATGGCAACAGACAATTAAGGGGACACAGTGCTTTTAATATTGGTAAGTAACATGGCTGATCTAGTTACAGGAGTGAGGTTATGCAATGCTGGCACAAGAAAAATAAAACTAGCTGATCTAGAGGGATGGACTTGGCACAAGTCCCATGGGCAAAAAGCCAAGGTTAAGAAATTTTATCCCAGAATGCCCTGGGGTGAAAAACCCTTTTTTCCCCCATTTGACAAATCATATTCTCCTTGGCTAGGACACAAAGCTTCAAAAACAATACCACTTGTGTTAGTTTTCAGAGAAAGAAAAAGATATCTAACCTGAGGAATCAGGCATTTTTTCCTTTTCTATAGATTTGGTTCCCTTTGCAGTAAGATACGACTTTTCCTATGGGAAAAACAAGCAGACAGGTCAAGGTTTCATAACATATTTCCTTTGTAAAATGTTGCATTTCCTTGTTCTAAGCCCAGATTTTCCAGGACTGCCAATCAAAATCGAACTTTGACAGCATCCGTAATTATTTCCCCTTTCTCTCACCATTTATGAAATTCTTTTTCACCTGAATTTTGTAATTGTGCAATATACTTCTCTGAACTGTCTGGGGTTCCCTTAAAGAAGGAATTCAGAGTCCAGTCCCTGCTGCTAAATAATGTTTATTTCTTGGAAAGGTCTCTGCTGACTTGCATAAGCTGTTGTGCATGAAAATGTACTTAAGATTTTACTCTTATTCAATGTTTGGTGACCATGAAGGTAAAATTTTAAATCTGAAATACTTAGTGAAATGTCTTTCCTCCCGTCATTGCTAGCTAGATAAATGATAGAACATATTTACATTCTCTAATGAAATTAAGATGAGCAGAATTATATGCAAACCTACTGAAATTAAAAGCATGAAATAATGAACATGCCAACCTACTGAAGACAAAAGCATGATAATGAATTTTGATACTGAAATAAAATAAGCCAGTTAACTTTTAAAACAGTTAATCTAGAAGATCCATAAAAATACAAATTTGAGGAGCCATGCTTTTCCAGACAACTCTCATTCTTTGAAGGTTTTTTTACATGAATTATGTAGTCCATGTGTAACTATAGAATTATCTTAACAAAACCTAATTTTTTTTTAAAAAAAACATTGACACATCTTATATCTACCGCAACAGAAATGGTTTTCCAACAACTGTGTTTTGAATTACATTATAAAACCATACAAAGCAAGCACAATTGGCTTTTTTGTTACCTGGGTGCCATATTTAGCTTTGGATGTGAATACCGAGAGGGTGACAGTCCCCTCAAAATAGGCAAAGCATGGAAACAGTGTGTGTGTGAGAGTGTGCGTCTGTATAAATTGCAATTTGGAATCTACGTCTGATCTCCAGGTGGCTATGCAAGTTTTGCGAGGCAGGCAATAAATATCTTTTCCAAAGCAATATCGATCGCATCCTAATTATGTCACCCACTTTCAACACAGCCCTTTCCAGACAGATGCCAACTGTAAGAAGCATGTTTCCAACACTAACATATATGTCTTCACCTTCTCCTTGAGAATGGCTAATATTTTAGTCGAGGTTCGAGGTTCATTTTATTTATATGCCGCCCTATTCCCAGGCGGGACTCAGGGCGGCGCACAAACCCAAAGGAGGGGAAGGGAAACACAAAAACTACAACAAAAAAAATACAGGGCATTTAAAACAACCAACAGCCACACGATTCGAGAGGGGAAGGGAACTCATCCCCTCAGGGAAAAGGGCAGCCTATAAATGTTAAATAAAATCTAAATAAATAAATCTAAAAATCATCGACCCCAGGCCTGCCGACACAGCCAGGTTTTAACGGCTTTTCGGAAGGCCTGGAGAGAGGTGAGGGTCCGAATCTCTGCGGGGAGTTCGTTCCAAAGGGCCGGAGCCGCCACAGAGAAAGCCCTCACCCGGGTAGTAGCCAGATGACATTGTCTAGTAGACGGAACCTGGAGGAGGCCTAATCTGTGTGATCTAATGGGTCTTTGGGAGGTAATTGGCAGCAGGCGGTCTCTCAAGTACCCAGGTCCAATACCATGAAGGGCTTTATAAGTGACAACTAGCACCTTGAAGCGTATCTGGAGACCAATCGGTAACCAGTGCAGCTCGCGGAGGATAGGTGTAACGTCGGTGTACCGAGGTGCACCCACAATCGCTCGCGCGGCTGCGTTCTGGACGAGCTGAAGTCTCCGAATGCTCTTCAAGGGCTGCCCCATGTAGTCTAGTTGGCCAATGAGACAGTACTAAACATGGCACTAGCTGCCTCTATTCCTGCCCTTTGCTACATTGTGTGGCATGTTTTAAAACTATCTGACAGCATCTGGTGGTTGCAAGGTGTGATAAGGAGTCTCAGATACCTTGAGTGAGTCAGAGGGATTCTTGTTTAGGACAATTGTTTTTGATAATTCACATATGAATTGGAGCATATGAGAATGTTCTGGTGTATACTGTGCCCATTATCCACTTTTAAATTTACAGATTTTGATAAGTTCTTCTATCCAACTATTGTAGAGCTGGTATAACAATAACCCTACCATTGCTACTGGGATTTTTCTTAATCGCTATTAGCAGTTAAGACTTTTTGGGGTCAAATTCAACTCCTGTTACTATTACAAATGTTTCCACACCCATGTTCCTTGGCAACTATACAGAAGGGATTTGGGGAAATCCTCATCAGATATGGTTCTGTTTAATTATTCGAAATTATCCATCTGGCTGGGTATTTTCACTGATACAGTTCAATAAAATAGCTTCCCTTCTTTTTTCTTTCTTTTTTTTTTTTTATTGTCCTTTTTTAAATCTGGCACACAGCAAGGAACATTGGGATCTAAAGTTGATCTTTCTGCCAGAGTGTAACAGCCCATAAAAATTCAACATCCAAAATCTAAGAGATTTTCACAGTTCTGTGAAACCGATTAACATTCCCATTATTTTAAAATTAAAAACAGGACCGATCTGAATTTTTTTTTATCATTTAAAGAATAAAGGTGATTTGAAACTAATAGGTAGCTTCTGACACTAATTGACACTGATAACTGGAAAATAATTTAGAAACTTTACTTAAAACTTTACAGAGCCAAGGTGGCGCAGTGGTTAAATGCAGCACTGCAGGCTACTGCTAGATCAGCAGTTCAGCGGTTCAAATCTCACCGGCTCAGGGTTGACTCAGCCTTCCATCCTTCCGAGGTGGGTAAAATGAGGACCCGGATTGTTGGGGGCAATATGCTGACTCTCTGTAAACCGCTTAGAGAGGGCTGAAAGCCCTATGAAGCGGTATATAAGTCTACTGCTATTAAACAGACAAACAGAATGACCATGGGTGGGCCAAAAAGCAGTGCCTTAAGATTCATCATTTCACCTAATCAAAGATTACAAGCAATGAAACAGACACAAGAGTTTTGGTAGTCTATAAATTATAAAGCCGGAACACGCTTTAAAAAATAATAATAAACTGGCAAAATGCTGACTCTGGTTAGCAGTGAATTTATTTATGTTTGGATCTACATTTCCTGTAGTCTTCAGTGCTTCAGTGACATCTAGAGGATGCTTGTATGAATGTATTCCTCTACCCCAAAATTACACTATTAACTAATGGGGGAAGGGATCGATCATGCCTGGATTAATCCCAGACAGTTCTTTCATATAAGCATTCCATTTTCAAAAATAGCCAGCCAGAGACTTCTGAGCTAATCGTCTCCTAATCATTTCACCTTCCGCTATTTTGTTATTTCAGGTAAACTGGCCATAATGATGGCTGATAAATATTAAACCACTCTGCAGTTTAAACTGAAATTGCTGACTGGAACTAAAACAATAAATACTCCAAGATATAAACGGTATATCTTCAACATTTTGTATGAGAATGCGCAAGAGATTAAAAAATAAATAAAAAGGGAAACCGCTTGTAACGGAAGGCCCTCTCTTTGAACCTTACCACGTTTTATTTATTTAAGAGTCCCTGACGATTGAACGGTAGATAATTTAAAGGTTTAATATGAGCAAATGTGTGAAAGAAATAAGTAAACTTTTAAAACAAATTAATCTGAAAACAAATTAGACAAATAATCGATTTTTAAAAACCACTGGGCACAGATACTAAAATAGTAATAAAATAAATTATAAGCCCACATTTCGGCAGAAAATTAACATTAAAAATTATCCTCAATAAGCATGCATAAATCCAAGTTACAAATGGTTCAAGCCCCTCCCGAATGCTGAGTGAATGTTGTGTTTTAGTACTTTTTAGTTATTTCACATTTTTTTTTCTATATTTTGTCTTCACTCCCCTTCCCTTACTATTGTAAGCCGCCCTGAGTCCCCTCAGGGAAAAGGGCGGCCTATAAATGCTAAAAAAAAAAAAAAAAATCAAATCAAAGCCATAGCATCTATACAAATGCTGAATAAGGGAAGAGCCACTTCCAAGTTAGACAAGCTAAAACTTTACATAATTATCATGGCAACTTCGCCAGTGAAAGAATGGTTAAAACAGCACAACACATGGAAAATATTACTTGCAAAGAAACTAACTGTGATTTCCCACTATAAAAGGGACCACAAATGTGAAAGTGTGCATAATTATGTTAAAGAGCTACTTCATTTTTTTAAAAAGAGGTTTCTATAACTGAGTTTAGGCATTCAAGCAGTGCCTGAATTCATCCAAGAGGCATTATGACTGTTTCCCATATATACCATTCCCATATATAATGAGGACCCAGATCGTTGGGGGCAATATGCTGACTCTATAAACCGCTTAGAGAGGGCTGTAAAGTACTGTAAAGCAGTATATAAGTCTAAGTGCTATTGCTATTGCTACACATTAAAATATTTTTTTTCTCTGAAAAGATTTTCAAGAGGCGTCTAAATAGTTTGTGTCCCAAGTATTTCCCCCTCCCAGAACATCCCCCCCCCCACAGTAATCAAGCAATATAATAAATCATGGAGGCACAAAATACCATTATACAACTCAAGCCTGTCACATATTAGAACATAGAACATAGTCCACTATGGGAAACTGTGAGGTCATAGCAATGGTGGGATTCAGCCAGTTTGCACCTAGCCAGGAGAACCGGTTGTTAACTTTCTAAGCAGTTAGGAGAACCGGTTGTTGGAAGAAATCTCATTTTGTGTTTTTTTGCACTTTGCAGGTGTATATTTTTGCCCACAGGAAAAATATGGCATGGTCTTATTATCAGGAATTTCGGGGAAACACGGTACTAGAGACGAAGTCATTTGAAAGCTGGGGAGGCTGCTGTATAAAATATTTGCTTTCAATTACCACTTTCTCTCAGGTGTTGCAATCTGGCAACTGTGAAGCAGGTTGCCTTCAAAGGGGAAACCTGCATTGGCCCACGATGAACAGGGTCTCCTTTTTATAAGCCCTCTGGCTGTTCTTTCTGGCGCATAATATTTGCCTGGATTCTTCTGAGAGCAAAGTGTTCTTAAAGCAATCAAGACGGGGAAAAAAACTACTTTTAAATATCATGCCATTTTCATTCCCATCTACCATAGCCTGGGCCGATGGTTGGACACGATTAGTTGAATAAACATAGAAAAGGCAGGAGTTAGAGCTGAAGGCAGCTTTAGACATAAATTATCATACCATTAGCAGCAATTGGGGATTCCATCCAAAATTAACCGGGAGGTTTTATGAACACCTGACTTTTTTTTTTAAAGAGCCATTTGAATCACCTCCTTATGTACCAAGTCTAATCTGGCAGAGTTATAATATTCAACTTCCTTCTTCTTTTTAATTCACTTTGATTTTTTCTCCCCCTTCTGCCAGAACCTCTACAATGAATGTTTTTATGAAAGTTTAATCGTAAAATTCTGTCCAACATTCTATCCAACAAGGTGCAGTTCATTAGTGAGGAAAGTAAGGGAGGAAAAACCAACTTCAGAGGCATAGAATAGGCCCAGTGATGGCTAACTTTTTCCGGACCGAGTGCGTGCACGAATGCATGAATGCACGTGTGGCCGAACCCAAAATGCTATCCATGCCCGCACGCATGCCCCCACCCCCTGCACATATGCATGCAACTTCCTGCACACCTCGCCCCCCCATGCATGCATGTTACCCTCCACATGCACCCCACGCATGTGCACATTTACCCTGCATGTGTCCTGCCACCCACACATGCACACATGACTCCCCCAGCGCACCCGGGACACTACACATGCATGGCAGAGACCCAAAGGCCAAATGGATAGTGGGAGGCACACAGAGCTGAACTGGGCCATCAGAGAAGGAGCTGCGTGCCACCTTTGGTACGTGTCCGTTGGTTCCCCCTCACGGGAATAGGCGATGCCTGGCTTAACAGTAGTATGGATAGTGTTGTGGCCCAGCAGGAGCGGTTGGAGCTGCCACCAGACTCCGACAGCGAGGGGCCCTATGAGTCGGCTTTGGAGGATGTGGAGGACCCTGGACAGGGTTCCGACTCTGAGCAGGGTGCAGAGAGGGTGGTTGGCCACCAGAGAGGCGCCTGAGCCTTGGACCAGTGGGGAGGAGATAAGGGAGTGTGATCCGGACGTCAGCAGTGGGGAGGAGCCAAGGGAGTTGTTCCTAGATGCCCGGCACCGGAGAGCTAATAGGCGTAAGGAACACTTACGCAATTACAGGAGGTAATTGCACTCAGCTGGTGGTCATTAGGCTCCACTCCAGACTATAAAAGGACTGCTTGTGCACACGCCCCTTTTGCAGGAGTCAACGCAAGAACTGGATTGCTGCCACGGCTTATCTCTGCTGGATTGCTGCCCAAGTTTGCCTGTGCCAGTTTGCTGCCAAGGACCTGTCTGTTTGTTAATTAAATGTCGTAACTTATATTTAATAGGTTATATCATATTTAACTTATGATTTAATAGGACCTTTTAAGAGGCTCATGGTATGTCCTTGAATGTCTCTACGTATTAACATTAGGTGAACCAAATCAGTCCTGTGACTACTATACATAAAGACATTGTGGCACTATATCACAAAGTAAGCAAAGGGCATTGCAAAAGTATCCCAGATTGCATGAATTGTGCTTGGATAAGCACAATATTATGTTTGGATATTGTGCAAGTCCTGTCCTTGGTTAAGACTAAACACATTTTGTCCTTTTATGTCTTCCATGCTCAATGCTCATATTTCCACTCAGAATCAATAGAATATCCTTGCTGAGAATTGTCATGGCATCAAAGCTGTGCTTGTTGTTAACCGCGTTCATGGTTTTTTTTTTTTTCCATTCATTCAATTTATTTCCCATCTGGGATTTGAAGGCAATATTGATTAGAAGAAGAGTCTCACTTCATTTTATCCCCATGATAACCTTGTGAGATTAGCTGGGCTAAAAAGAGTGTGGCTGGCCCATTGGTCATCTGGTTATGGTTTATTGAACTTGTATGCCACCCTATTCCCGAAGGGACTCAGGGCGGCTAACAAATCGATAGGGAAGAGGGGAATACAAAAAGACAAAACAAGACAGCAACAAAATACAAACAGATTTTTAAAAAAACTCCTCAGCGGCCACAACAATTCGAGTGGAGCTGGGAACTCATCAGCCCCAGGCCTGCCGGAACAGCCAGGTCTTGACGGCTTTGCGGAAAGCCTGAAGGGTGGTGAGGGTCCGAATCTCCACGGGGAGATCGTTCCAGAGGGCCGGAGCAGCCACAGAGAAGGCCCACCTCCGGGTGGTCGACAGGCGGCACTGGCTAGCTGATGGAATCCGGAGGAGGCCTAATCTGTGGGATCTAATTGGCCGTAGGGAGGTAGTTGGCAGGAGGCGGTCTCTCAAGTACCCAGGTCCGATACCATGTAGGGCTTTACATGTCAGCTATGGTTAAATGAATACACCGGGATTTCTCTAGACTTAGTATAACATCTTATACTACAATGGCTCTGAATTCAACGAACTGTCAATCCAAAAAGACCGGAGACATTCAGATACTTTAAGGAACTTTTCTGAAGCTCCTCTACCAATCTTATTTTTATTTTAGATCGTGAATCAGCCACATGGAGCTCATAAGCACCTCCCTTTGCATACAGGCAACATGTTCTCAAAACAATTAAAAATTAAGTTAAAATGCCTTTTATAAATGGGTGACGTAATTTCCTTATCTCAGGATGGTTTGAAAAGGTTCTCTGGCCATCTCATCAAGGCAAACACTTCACACAAAGACTAGAACTTTACTAAGAGCAGTGATACAACCTTGCAGGTTTCTTTGTCTCCTTCCTCCTATAACCCAGGAAGTCAAGGAAGAGGCTAAGTGTCTTTGTGCCACTCTCTCACTTCCCTGGACTTTAATGTATATTTCCTCCATACTTGGTGTTTCCCAGTGGCCTCTGGCTTTCTTCTCTAAAATCAACTTCATAACTCTCAACACCAGGGGTGGGCTTCAAATTTCAGCAATGGGTTCTCTGGGGGATTGCTGGATGGCCATGCCCATGGTGGGCATGGCCTAGTTCGGCTCCTGCACAATGGGGGGGGCTTTTTGCCTTCCTCAGGTTCCAGATGCTTTCCTCAAGCCTCTGGAGGGTGAAAGCTGCCTTCCCCGGGATTCTGGAGGCCCTCCCTTCTGGAGCTTCTGGTACGCCTGTTTTCCCCCTCCCCGAGTCTCCACATGGGCCCTGCATTTACCGGGCATCCAAAATGGGCTGCATGGAAACTCCTGGGAGGAGAGGGGTGGGGTGGGAGTGGCACAGTGGTGGGTTTCAAAAATTGTTGGAATATACTCTGTGGGTGTGGCCTCCTTTGTGGGAGTGGCTTGCCACCCATGTGACCGGATGGGAGTGGCTTGCTTCCCATCTGACCGGATATGAAATTATGAATTAGTACTTAGTCCGTATGTCCTTCTTCAGCCCCACCACATCCAGCAGAAGATGCAAGTCTACCAAAATCTAAACTTCACCCAAATTTTTTAAAAAACAAACCCTGTGTCCATGATTTGTCTCCTTTTAAAGGTTGCAAGGATGCATTTGTTTGTTTTGAATGATCGAGCAATCCCTCCGAATATACGCTAAGCACCAAAATATAAGTACTATTGAAAAGAGACAGGTCTCTAACTGCAAACCAGTTTGGAGCATGTCTCCGAATGTTCAGTAGTTCCGTTGGGAAACCACTGTTTTTTCCCCCCTGCGGAGTGAATGATGAGATTCTAATTGCCAATTGTACTCTGAACAATAGTAAATCCTAGGCCTTAGCTTGACGGACACTCTCGGCGAAAGAAGCAGACAAGCCCAGCTGGGAAGCATTAGAGAGAAACTTTCACTTCTTATTTAAGCACTGAATTATAACCTGGTTTTTGCTTAACGTCGTACAGATGCATGTTCAGTAAATCCAGCTGTGGTTTATTGGATGGAGCCAGTGATTTCCCCCCCCCCTCCTTTTTGAGAATAGCTCAATTGGCCCTGGATTCCATTAAAATGCATTTTTACTGCCTACATTAAGCTTTAATTCTGTTTCATGTTCACGCAGACCTTTCCCTTTTATATGGACAACTGGAGTGATTAACAATAACATGCCAGAACAAATGCAATAATATCCAAAATCACAAATCAAACAATAAGAAAAATTACCCGAGAGCAATGCTGGAATAGCCTATCCTCCAAGCTGATGGGAATTTTCCTTTTTCCTATGTTGACAATCTACGTTTCTTTATTTTTTTTATTTCAAGAAAACAGAAACAATGGGTCCAGTATTTACAGCACCATAACAGTTGTAGTTGGAGAACCGGTAGCAGAAAATTTGAGTAGTTGAGAGAACTGGTAAATACCAACTCTTACTGGCCCCATTCTCTGAGTCCCAGCTGATGGGGAGGGAATGGGGATTTTGCAGTATCCTTTCCCTGCAGTGGCAGGGAATGGATATTTTACAGTATCCTTCCCCTGGAGTAAGGAAGGAATGGAGATTTTACAACCCACCAAGCCACGCCCACAGAACCGGTAGTAAAAAGGTTTGAATCCCACCACTGGATGAAGACCAATAAATTAAAAGTTATGAAACTCGATAAGTGAGTCATTTGCTTAGATTAACAGTTGGAGATGATAGAAGTCTTTCTAAAGAAAATTCAACAACTAATGACCTTCTACTTCACTAATTCCAACTTCTACCAATATGGCCAGTATCAAAACAGATGAGAATTGTCCTGCAGTTCAGAGAAGATGTATATAATTTGAAAAAAGTTCTGGTAAAGTTTTCATACTAGACAACCTGAAGAGGAAAACTATGATTCACCCTAGAATATCCCATTTGATTTCATTGTGTTATGTTGGATCAAGCATTTAAAGAAACGGTTTATCTTGTAGCAATAGCAATAGCAGTTAGACTTATATACCGCTTCATAGGGCTTTCAGCCCTCTCTAAGCAGTTTACAGAGTCGGCATATCGCCCCCACAGTCTGGGTCCTCATTTCACCCACCTCGGAAGGATGGAAGGCTGAGTCAACCTTGAGCCGGTGAGATTAGAACCACTGAACTGCAGATAACAATCAGCTGAAGTGATCTGCAGTACTGCACCCTAACCACTGCGCCACCTCGGCTCTAAATAGATAGATAGATAAGAGATATAGATAGATAGATAGATAGATAGATAGATAGATGGATGGATGGATGGATGGATGGATGGATGGATGGATGGATGGATGGATGGATGGATGGATGGATGGATGGATGGATAGATAGATAGATAGATAGATAGATAGATAGATAGATAGATAGATAGATAGATAGATAGATAGCAATAGCAATAGCAATAGCAATAGCAATAGCAATAGCAATAGCAATAGCAATAGCAATAGCAATAGCAATAGCAGTTAGACTTATATACCGCTTCATAGGGCTTTCAGCCCTCTCTAAGCGGTTTACAGAGTCGGCATATCGTCCCCACAGTCTGGGTCCTCATTTCACCCACCTCGGAAGGATGGAAGGCTGAGTCAACCTTGAGCCGGTGAGATTAGAACCGCTGAACTGCAGATATAGCAGTCAGCTGAAGTGGCCTGCGGTACTGCACCCTAACCACTGCTCCACTTCGGCTCCTACAATCGTGTGTTCATTTATCTTTTGCGTATTTGGAAATGGATGAGAAATGAATCAGTCATTCCTCTGAAATGACTTTTTCTTCAGTGGGGAATTCAGCATAGAATGTATCGCCTAACAATTGTGCAGATTCACAGCATTCAATGCTCCTAAAATTTAACTAGATGTTGGGACAGATGAAATGTCGCTCCAACCCTGAAACAGTTCATCTGAGGTTTAAACCCTACTCAAATTTAGGGGGACTGCTGGGACCTGTACAACTTACACTTTTGAACCATTAGCACCTTCATATCTCTTCTACCACAGGTTTGGGCCTGATCCCACAGAGACAGAAAGCATCCTGGTTTCTCTGGAAAACTAGCATAGAAAATTTCTCAGTCCTCTCAACAATATCCAAATCATAATTGTATTATCCTTGTTTGGCCTTCAGAATTTGAGAAGACATTTTGTCCTTGATATTTGCCAGTCTTGGCAATAAAAGAGCCAGGAGAACTGGAAGTGGATATGAATCTTCCACACTTGCAAGCTTATTTTGCCTTGAATTTACTGGCTCAAGATGTCTTATTAGTACATTGTTATTTTCTTAATACTTTAGAAGTAAGAAGTAATGTACGTGTTTTTGAAAGCATATCAGGGGTGGGTTTCAAAAAATTTTTGGAACCTACTCTGTGGGTGTGGCCTCCTTTGTGGGAGTGGCTTGCTGGCCATGTGACCTGGTGGGAGTGGCTTGCCGGCCATGTGTTCTCTCTCTCTCTCCCTCTCTTTCCTTCCTTTTGTCTCTCTGTCCCTTTTTCTTTTTTTCTTTCATCTCTCTCACTCTTTTCCTTTCTTTTTTCTTTTATTTATTTCTTCCTTTCTTTCTCTTTCTCTCTCTCTCTGTGTCAGTCTGTCTCTCTCTCTCTCTCTCTCTCTGTGTGTGTGTGTGTGTGTGTGTGTGTGTGTGTGTGTGTGTGTGTGTGTCAGTGGTGGGTTTCAAACATTTTTGGAACCTCTTCTGTAGGTGTGGCCTGCTTTCCGGGTCCACTGGTGGAACCTCTTCTAACCGGTTCGGTAGATTTGACGAACCGGTTCTACCGAATAGATGCAAACTGGTAGGAACCCACCTCTGAAGCATATGCATTAAAGTTCTTAATGTCTTACTCCAAGTTAAAAAGAAAGTTGATATTTATCTAGTGAAATTCATGCCATGATTTTTAAAAATCATATTCTATAGTAATTGTGCTTTCCACTGCAAGCACAAACCATTGGGTCAAAAATGATTATATATAAGTGGCTCTGATTAAGAGTGGAACAGGGTAAAGCTAAATACGGGTGGGGAGAGAATAGCTAAAATCTGCTGGTCCTACCAGCTGTTCATTTAAAGAAATCTAGACTGACGCTCTGAAAAGATAAATATATTTATATGGAAGAACAGACTGTCCTTAAACTAAATGCGTATTTTGGCTAGCTAACATAAACATCACCTGTTATGATTCCAAACAACAATCCAAACCCAAAGGCCTTAATCATATTCTACCTATCCAAAAAATAAGTTGAAGTAGTTCTGTAAAATGTACGGAGGGGAGATACATTCTGGTATGTCATTCAGAGAAATGCAAAAAATGCAGAAACAATCTTCTTCTGCAGAGTCACAGACTGTATCATCGGATGCACCTTCAGTTTATATCAATGACATCCTATGCTTCACTACAACTTCCCAATAATCTTCTGAGAAAAATTAGGAAGACTGAATGCTGGCTGGGGAATTCTGGGAGTTGAAGTCCAGACGTCTTCAAGTTGCCAAGGTTGAGAAACACTGATTTAGATGCATCCTGCATTAATACCTGGTTTGCACTATTAATTCTGCTTTTAACTTAATAAAAACATAAAGTTAGATTATTTCTAAATTAGCAATAGCAGTAGACTTAACAAGTAGACTTAAATTAACAAGCAAGCAATGTTCACAAGATACAAATAGGGTCCTAGCTGCAATTTTACCTTTTCATTCCATTTGTTGGACGATGTCTCCTCTTTATCTGAGAACATCTGCATTCTGAAACAACTTTCTGACTTATCTTTTTTCAAACTACCAACAACTCCGAGGATCTTACAAGGAGCTTCTTTCCTGCATATCGGATCAGTGAGCGCAGAAGTCTTCAATTCCCCTTCCAAAGAACCAACATGTTGCTGAACTTCTAGGATCACTTGTTCAACTTCTTCTAATCTTGGTTTATGATGCTCAGCATTTTTCACCATCTCGGAGAACTTCTTTTTAATGTCTGTGCGTACCAGCTTCATATCATTAACTTTTTTGACGTGGCAGCTGGTGGTGTCCTGCCAGTTTCTTCCATTTTCCTCCAAGAGTTCAATATTCCTTTCCATAGATCAGATTTCTTGGGGAAGCACAATCTAATCTATGGAGAAAGTTGCCAGCAATGCATAAATTTCCTTATTGAAGGAAGCCTTCAGGCTCAACATACAGCTATCTTCAGGAGAGCAGATGAAGCCTTGATGAAGAGAGTAGAAAAGTGTTCCTCTTCGTGAGACATGTTGATTCTGTAAAGTGTTGGGATCAAAAAGATTTCCCCAAGGATTTTACCACTGATGAAGAAGTCTTCTTTCTGGTGGCGGTAGACATTATGTCTATTTATATCAAGGCATTAGAAGCTAAAAGAAAACAACGACCTCCAGAAGCTTTCTAAAAGACGGAGACCCGATGTAATAGATCAAATCCGATCTATTAAAAGAAGATGTCATGACTTGGACAGACAATTTGAGTTCTTATGAAAAATGCCTATTTCTTTTTTTAAGTATTCCTGAGAAAGTTTCACAATGTTCAGGTGGACATTTGCCACGCATCGTAAACTAAACGCACTTGCAGTCAACGGCCATCAGTTCTTGGGGAAGTCAGAAGAAATATTTGTACTTGTGGAATCCGACTTCACAAAGGCTGTTAGACATCCGAGAAGGGAAGGACACTTTAGCAACTGTTTATGACCAATATACGCCTAGTATCCAGCTTGATCCGCGATACGAGCCAAGTGAACTATAGGGGAAGCTAAATTTGGGCACTTGACATTTTTACAGCTTAATACTTAATTGTTTCATGTACCAGCTGCTTTACAAAAAAATTGTTGGCACGCAGATAATTTATTTCAAAGCAGGTTGTAACACAAATAGTTCCTAAAATTTAGAAACTTGTTTGCATATAAGCCGAACAAGAGATTCACACACTGCTATTCATTCTTTTATTTATTTTATATCCTGCTTAAGGCACCTAACAGAACAGGAACTGTACCATGGAATTGTATCGTATCTAGTAGGCCCTGTTTGTGACAAATATTATAAGTAAATGCCAGTCATTATAACTACCATATTAGAAAAATTGATAATTGACATTTGGTCTTTCTTCTGCAATATGCAACTGATATGTAAGTCCACAAGTCTTAAAGCTGTTAAGTTTGAACACCCCTGGGTTTTTTTTGTCTAAAGAGTTAGGGGTGCAAGGGTCTTGCAACTTGACAGATTTAAGACTTGCGTGCTTCAAATGCCAGAGTTTCTGAGCCAACATTTTGGTTGCTAAGCAAGAGCGTTGTTAAGTGAGTTTCACCACATTTTACAAGTTGGTCACGCCCACCCAGTCACATGGCCAGCAAACCACTCCCACAAAGCAGGCCACAACTACAGAAGAGGTTCTAAAAAAATTTGAAACCCATCACTGGTCATAAGTCACTTTTTTCAGCGCCACTGTAACTTCGAACAGTCACTAAATGGACTGTTGTAAGTTGAGGACTAGCTGTAAAAGTAGAAGACAAGTAACTTATAACTTCAAAACAGATCTAATTTGATTGAAAAGTGATAACAGTTATTTAGGTAAAGATAAAGATTCCCCTCACACATATGTCCTAGTCATTCCCGACTCTTGGGGGCGGTGCTCATCTCCATTTCAAAGCCAAAGAGCCAGCGGTGTCCAAAGATGTCTCCGTGGTCATGTGGCCACCATGACTAAACACCAAAGGTGCACAGAACGCTGTTACCTTCCCATCAAAGGTGGTTCCTATTTTTCTACTTGCATTTTTTCATGCTCTTGAACTGCTAGGTTGTCAGAAGCTGGGACAAGTAACGGGAGCTCACTCTGTTACGTGGCGCTGGGGATTCGAACCAACGCCGAACTGCCAACCTTTCTGATTGACAACCTCAGCCTCTTAGCCACTGAGCCACTGCATCCCTAACAGTTATTTAGAGAGCCGAGGTGGCGCAGTGGTTAAATGCAGCACTGCAGGCTACTTCAGCGGACTGCAGTTCTGCAGTTCGGCTGTTCAAATCTCACCAGCTCATGGTTGACTCAGCCTTCCATCCTTCCGAGGTGGGTAAAATGAGGACCCGGATTGTTGGGGGCGATATGCTGACTCTGTAAACCGCTTAGAGAGGGCTGAGAGCCCTATGAAGCGGTATATAAGTCTAACTGCTATTGCTATTGCTATTTACCTTGTCCTATTAGTTAATTTTGGAAAAAGCCCCAAATGTGGATTTTTCTGCAAGTTCACAAAAGAATACTACAAGGCCGGAGCTGATCATACTTTTCTTTGTTCTTAGGAAGGAAGACCCAGAACTTTGAATGGAGCATGCAGATGTCTAAAACAACTGGTGAGAGATGCCAAAAACGCAATGCAAAATCAAGAGTCTTCGGGAAAAATAAAGTTAAAGTAAAAAACTTAAAGTCTTGGTAGGAGATTAATAAAAAACATACTTCTCGTTGTCAACTTCAGACAAATATGTTTCAAGGTCATAAAGCAACCTTAACAAGGACGTAAGATTGTACATAATTTCAGCTGAAATGCCAGAATTAGGCTAAATAGGTGCTTTGGTGTTGTTGTTGTTGTTGTTTCTTATGTGATGGTCCGTTCCAACCTATATTGAAACAATTGTTAGGAAATCAAGTGAAACCGCAGTATCAAAACTTGGATCTGCTGTAGTTTTTATAGGCGTATGCTAGAAAGGGAAACATTTCATGGCTGAATGTACACAACATTGGCAACAGGGACTATTTGTGTGTGAATATGACTGCCAAACGTAGCCATAGAAAAATCACTCTGTGCCTTAATGAAAACAGAATCTCTTGTGGTGGCTTTATTGCTGATAGCAAATTCTAAAAGGCATACATTATCTCCCACTTCACTATCTTCATTGTCAATTCTAAGGCTGGTTACTGTTTCTTTGGTCTTCTTTTATTGAATCTTACTTTCATTTCTTTACTGTATTCCTTGACTTTCGTTATTAGGGGTTGTTGATCATTTGCATTTACAAGTAAAAATGTCAAGTGTCATCAGTATAATGCAAGTGATTGCTGTTTTTTTCCCAATTTTAAAGCCAAACTCATCAGGCCAAATCTAAGCGGTTTACAAATTTTTTAGCAAATTGAGTCAGCAACTTGCCCCCACAGTCTGGGTCCTCATTTCACCCACCTCGGAAGGATGGAAGGCTGAGTCGACCTTGAGCCGGTGAGATTTGAACCGCTGAACTGCAGATCACAGTCAGATGAAGTGGCCTGCAGTACTGCACCCTAACCACTGCGCCACCTCGGCTCTTGAGTTTGACACCCCTGTTCTAAACAATGTAATTCTATAAAACTTCTCTGGTTTTGCTCTCCAAGATATTTATATGATAGTGAGAAAGGGTCATTTAAAATTCTAATATAGTCACCACCATAACCATCATTGTACGTATACCTTTCTGAATACCCGAGACCAAAGTTGTACCTCAGTGGATATAAGAAAGACTTAAGAATAGCCAAGGAGTTTCTAAGAAGTGAATCTATTCATGAGCAACGGTGGACAACAGCAAAATATGGATTCTGTCCATGTGTTTGAAGTGGCTATGTCCAGATTTCCAAGTCAGGACATAACTTGAATATAGAGGCATATTTCTCTTAGTGATTTAAATGTGTGATGTATAGCATCTTTGGGGTGGGGGTGGGAGAATATGCTAACATTACAAAGCACTTGGCATCAATTGTGATTTTTTTAAAATTATGCATAAAACCAGAATCCCTAATGTGGCTATGAAAGTTTCAGCATATCAATAGCAGTTAGACTTATATACCGCTTCATAGGGCTTTCAGCCCTCTCTAAGCGGTTTACAGAGTCAGCATATTGCCCCCAACAACAATCCAAGTCCTCATTTTACCCACAGTCTGGGTCCTCATTTCACCCACCTCGGAAGGATGGAAGGCTGAGTCAACCTTGAGCCGGTGAGATTTGAACAGCCGAACTGCGGAACTGCAATCAGCTGAAGTAGCCTGCAGTGCTGCATTTAACCATTGCGCCACCTCGGCTCTAAGAAGATTCATTCTAGAAGGCCTCCAAGGACTTAAAATGGTGGTGGTGCTGGGAGGCAATTTGCAGCCCACAAGTATTAGCAATCCATTTTACAATAATTTAAATCATTTTATGCTGCTGACATAATTCAGCTGCCTGCTTCCTCCCTCACCTGATGAGTTGTAGCACACACAAACATTGCTTGTATTTGTGCAAAATAACTAGAATTATATTCATGAAGCAAGTAGCTGGAGCATGCCATCAAGATAGAACCAAAAACCACGGTCCCCATCTTATAGAGTTTTACGGAAACTGTAAATCTCAACACTTAGCTGAGCTCAAGTATCTATTACAGTAATACCTTCAGAATCCAGGTATTTTACTTTGTGGAAGACAAGCCAAATAGATGTCAGAAGAGAGGCTCTACCTGAAAATTGGAGGTCTTACTGAATGATCAAGAACCATGAGGAGGAGAAGCAGCCTAGAAGTTGCTCCTTATTAAATATTATCTAACAGAAGACTTAGCAGTGGACAGTTTACTGGTTCCTGCCTTCCATGGGAGGAAGATATTTGTTGTATCCCCATATATTACCTGAATTAGCCGTGACCCGTCAAAACCGCGGTCCACTAAAGCGCGCCCGATCAAAGCGCGTACGTGACGTCATCAGCAGCGCGACAAATAAAATTAAAAATAAATTAAATTAAAATTAAAATAAAATTAAAGCAAGCCGATTCACATAAAGGTAAGGGTTAGGTTTAGGGTTAGGGTTAGGTTAAGGGTTAGGGTTAGGGTTAGGGTTAGGGTTACGTTAAGCGTTAGGGTTAGGGTTAGGGTTAGGTTAAGGGTTAGCGTTAGGTTTAGTGTTAGGTTAAGGGTTAGCGTTAGGTTTAGCGTTAGGTTAAGGGTTAGGTTTAGGGTTAGGTTAAGGGTTAGGCTTAGGGTTAGGTTTAAGGTTAGGTTTAGTGTTAGGTTAAGGGTTAGCGTTAGGTTTAGCATTAGGTTAAGGGTTAGGTTTAGGGTTAGGTTTAGGGTTAGGTTAAGGGTTAGGCTTAGGGTTAGGTTTAGGGTTAGGTTTGGGGGGGTTAGGGTAAGGTTTTCGCGTTAATTTTAAATTTACCACTCACAGCGTGCCGTTTTCATCGCGCTGTGGTGACGTCACGTACGCGCTTTCGTCGAGCGCGCTTTAGTCTACCGCGGATTTGTGGTGGAACCGAATTAGCACAATGTGGTTTCATAAATTATCAGATGTAAATCAGTACAAGCTGCTCCTATGTTAATCTCAGTCCTCCTCCTCTTCTCCTCTCCTCTTTCATTTGCGGTGTGTAAGATGGGCAGCTGTATAAGTTGCTTATATAAACGAAGTACTTAAATAGTCAGACTAACTCAAGAAAAATTCCCAGTGGGGGAAAAAAAAAGATTTATGATGTCTTGACTGATTTTAGTCAAAACATGCATTGGGAAGCAGTCAGAGTGTTTTCCAAGGCCTTTCACTAGAATAATTTGAAGGATATCAGGATATATATGAAAATGACCCAGGGGAAATAGCAATCAAACATCCGGCAGCCTATCTCACACTAATGGATTTCACAGGTATTTTACTCTCCATGGCACAAATTGCTTGTTTGTGATAGTCCTTGCATTTCACCGAATGCTATCAAGAGTTTGGGCTGTAAAAAAAGAACAAACTGGCCTACTTTCCCCCAAGAAACTTGATTTTATATTGCATTTTTGCACTGATTTAGCATCTCTCACCAGTTGTTTCAAAGGGCTTATTTGCTGAAGGCTAACATTACACAGCTTAAATTTATGGCCTCAGGAATTCAACATGACAAATGGGCTCAGCTAGAAATATTCCCGCAACAGATTCCAGCTCTGGATTTCTTTTGGCTTTATGCTGCTTAGTGGGGGATGCCATCATTCACAAGTGCCTTCTGTACTGCTACTACACTTCATTACCAATAGACTGCAAGTTATTGTATGTTATAATGCTCCAAAGTGTAACATTCTCAGTTTCCCATATCTGTTAGATGATTTTTTCCCCCAAGCCTTTATAAATGCAGCCCCAAACCCTGGTAAAATGGCAACACCTGCTTTCTATTTTTTTTATTTATTAAATTTATTTGCTGCCTATCACACCACAAGAGGCCTTTTTACTTTTAACTATTTAATTAGAGGTCATGTTTTGTTCGTATAGATAGGACTAAGGCAGAGGTGGGGGTTCCTACCAGTTCGCACCTATTCGGTAGAACCGGTTCGTCAAATCTACCGAACCGTTTAGAAGAGGTTCCACCAGTGGACCCGGAAAGCAGGCCACACCTACAGAAGAGGTTCCAAAAAATTTTGAAACCCACCACTCACACACATACACACACACACACACACACACACACACAGAGAGAGAGAGAGAGAGAGAGAGAGAGAGAGAGAGAGAGAGAGAGAGAGAGAAAGAGAAAGAGAAAGGTGGCGCAGTGGTTAAATGCAGCACTGCAGGCTACTGCTAGATCAGCAGTTCAGCGGTTCAAATCTCACCGGCTCAGGGTTGACTCAGCCTTCCATCCTTCCGAGGTGGGTAAAATGAGGACCCGGATTGTTGTTGGGGGCAATATGCTGACTCTCTGTAAACCGCTTAGAGAGGGCTGAAAGCCCTATGAAGCGGTATATAAGTCTACTGCTATTGCTATAAAAAAAAGAGAAAGAGAAAGAGAAAGAGAAAGAGAAAGAGAAAGAGAAAGAGAAAGAGAAAGAGAAAGAGAAAGAGAAAGAGAAAGAGAAAGAGAAAGAAAGAAATAGAAAAAGAAAAAAAGAAGGAAAAAGTGAGAGAGAGATGAAAGAAAAAAAGAAAAAAGGAACAGAGAGACAAAAGGAAGGAGAGAGTGAGAGTGAGAGTGAGAGAGAGAGAGAGAGAGAGAGAGAGAGAGAGAGAGAGAGAGAAAACACATGGCCAGCAAGCCACTCCCACCAGGTCACATGGCCGTCAAGCCACTCCCACAAAGGAGGCCACACCCACAGAGTAGGTTCCAAAAAAATTTGAAACCCACCACTGCATGCCCACAAAGCCACGCTCACAGAACCGTTAGTAAATTTAAAAAATAAATAAATAAATCCCACCACTGATATATATGTGTGTGTGTCTGTGTGTGTGTGTGTATGTTGTATTTGTGCTGATAAATAAATAAAGGGAGACTAGTATAGATCTATTTCAAGCTATTTAGCTCTCATCAGCTAGCCATACCCTTACTGGGATTCGAACCTGGGCTATATTGCATCTTAGGCATCTTAGGCAGACGTCTTAGCCATTAAGCCACAAGGTCCTCCTCCTTTTTCAGCTGATAATTATATACAATTAATATTAGTTAATATTTAACTCTACTGAGTAGAGAAAGATCATCTTTAAAGACCATTGTCCCTGGCAGGTTAATTCTTTCATGTTGTATTTCCTTCCTTATTTGAACAAGTATTACAAAATATTCTACGGTATGATTTATTCATTTATTCATTTGCTTGTTTGTTCTGATAAACAGTCCCCAGAAGAGGCCTCCCTGCATATCCCATACATGTCCATCTTTCTTGTTATAAGCCTTCAGGCCAAGAATTATGCTTCCTCTTAAGCATCCACTTAAGTTCATGAAAATGCCAATTGTGGATTCTTAGTTATGAATAATCCAAGGTTTGGAATATAGTTGCTTGACAGTCTGCGAACGTGTGCTTTAAAAATAAAAAATAAAGTGTGGAAAACCACTTACTATAGCAATACCATTTCGTTAGCTCTGATCAACATAGCAAGACACTATATATGACTCCATAAAATAAAATAAAAAACTTTTTTTCCTGGGGAATATGGCAATGGTTCTTTGTAGATTTAATCAATGATAGGAAGGATAGCTGGAACTGAATTTCCAAGTGTTGAAAAAGACCCTTTTAGTCTAAAAGAGAGTGAGCGAATCTGCCATCTAAAATTACCCACTTAGGTACTCCTTTCTGAAGAAAGTCAACTAAAATGTGTTGATTCTGCACCTAATAACGGCAGCAAGATTGTTGGTGGCGCAATACTGGAAGAAGGAAGACTTGCCTACAATCCAAGAATGGACATTGAAAGTCACAAACTTAGCCGAGATGGCTAAAATATCGGCATTTCTTAAAGATCACTCAAATGAGAGATATAAACGAGACTGGAAAAAATGGATTGACTATATACAAAATAAATACGGGACCAAGAAATTCCACCTAGCCTATGCTTAAGATCAGAAATGATTTAAACTGTTTAAAGTTAGTTCAGTAAGAAGAAGCTAAGGTCAATGTAGAATGTCATTAATTTCTTTATTTCTTTTTTCTCAATAGATTTTAGACTGTGTTTGTTAAAAATCTATACCGTGTACGGGTTCTGGGAAGTCGGGGGGGGGGGAAGGAGGAGGGGGGTGGGGGGTGGAGGGAGGGAGGGGCATACATTAGGCTAGAAACTAGAACTATCTTGACATACAAAAAATTGCCAATCACCTCCTCGCGACCAATTAGATCACACAGATTAGGCCTCCTCCAAGTTCCATCTGCCAGTCAGTGTCGACTGGCGACTACGCGGAGGAGAGCCTTCTCTGTAGTAGCTCCGACCCTTTGGAACGATCTCCCCGTGGAGATCCGCACCCTCACCACCCTCCAGACCTTCCGCACAGCCCTCAAGATCTGGCTATCCCGTCAGGCCTGGGGTTAGATTGTAATCCGTCCCCACCCGAATGATGAATGTTGTGTTTTATCTTTAATTATGTATTGTTTTATGTCTCACTGTTTGTATTCCCCTCCCCATGAATTGTAAGCCGCCCTGAGTCCCCCCAGGGAAAAGGGCGGCCTATAAATAAACTTTCCTATTCCTATTCCTACTTCAATGTTTTACTGATTGAGGAATGATGAAATGTTTGTTTTAAAAGAAATAAAACTTTTGAACTAGGAAAAAAAAATGTGTTGCTTGAATTTGCAAAACTCGAGTTGAGTACTTTGTGATAACGTGACAGTTGTGCAGCATCTAAAACAACTGCCGTGTCTTTCGTGATAAATGAGTGGGGTGTCCATGGGTCATCCCAAAAGTTGTCTTCAGCTCTATTCAGCCCTCTTCTTCATGACCCAAGGGAAATAAAGAGCATGCACACAAACTCGGACAAAGCTTTGCACAATGAGGCAAAAACAAAGAATGCATAGTATCTATTGGGTGTCTAGCTACAATGATTTTACCACCTGTTCATCAGTTCTGAAACCTGACTTCCCTTATCCTAAGCTAACTGTCCGCGAGGTGGTTCTGCAAATACCCTGCAGTAATAAATCATGACAGAATAGCTAATCTTCACTGTAAGTGCAAATGGTACAAAGTGCCATTGTAAGTCCAGTGAAGTTTTTCCTTCACATTATCTCGGTTGTGCAAATGCAGCAAAAAAGCAGGATGTCTTGTCTCCTCTGGTTCATTATGAGCCGAGGTGGCGCAGTGGTTAGGGTGCAGCACTGCAGGCCACTTCAGCTGACTGTTATCTGCAGTTCAGCGGTTCTAATCCCACCGGCTCAAGGTTGACTCAGCCTTCCATCCTTCCGAGGTGGGTGAAATGAGGACCCAGACTGTTGGGGGCGATATGCTGACTCTGTAAACCGCTTAGAGAGGGCTGAAAGCCCTATGAAGCGGTATATAAGTCTAACTGCTATTGCTATTGCTATTACCTTTGGCATCTGAGCTCTTTGTGAGCGTTCTTCCTGCTTCCAATGTCCTTGAAAAGCCAAGCACAGTGCTTCAGGTTGAGCTATGTGTTAAGACAAACCCCCCTTTAAAAGCAAGCCATTTGTCTTGTCTTTCAATATTTGGATGGCTTTAAAATAAATGATTTCCTTCAACAAGTGCCAACTGATTGAAAATGTCTGGCACACTAATGGCGGGGTTGCGTTTAGAAGCATATCATTTTCCACGTCCAAATGAAACAAAGCTTAAGCGTACATCTGTTGTTCATATCCCCTTTTTGCTATCTTTGTCTGACCTGTCCTCCTTCCTTCCTCACCTGCTGTGGTCTCCCTTTCTTACATTATCGTGCATTGATTGTCGCCCTGTTTCAACAGCTTACACAAGTGTCACAAGAGTGTATCCTCTGCAAAATGCTCTGTTTTGTAAAACTTGCCTTGTAGAAGGTCCACCACTCTAAATATGAATTAGTTACTAAGATTGAGACTCTCAGTGTTCAGGTAGAGTCACAACTGCTTACGTACTTACACAGTGGTGGGATTCAAATAATTTAACAACTGGTTCTCTACCATCATGGCCAGGTGGGTAGGCGGGGTCGGTGGTCATGTGAGCCTAATGACCATCAGCTGAGCGTAATTACCTCCTGTAATTACGTAGTTGTTCTTGACGCCGAGTAGCTCTTCGACAGCGTGCATCCTGGAACAACTCACTGTTGGTTTCCCTTGTCTCCTCCCCACTGATCCAAGGCTCAGGCGCCACCTGGTGGCCAACCAGCCTCTCTGTGCCCTGCTCAGAGTCGGAACCCTGTCCAGGGTCCTCCACATCCTCCAGAGCCGACTCATAGGGCCCCTCGCTGTCGGAGTCTGGTGGCAGCTCCAACGGCTCCTGCTGGGAACCAACATATAATAGACGCCATCTTAAGGCACAACATACTGTATCTTAACACTATCACACTAATGCACACTATCAGTATCAAAAGTACTGTGATTTGACACTACAGATATAATTTATTCCTTTTTGTTTCAGCGGTCCAGGCGTTCCAGAGTTATGCTGGAACACACAGACAAAGAAACACACAGCGAGGGATGTTAGGAGCATCTTACTCCCACAGTATTTGTTTCCAGAGAGTAAGTCATCGGTGTACCAAGTTTGGTTGAAATTGCTCGAGGTGTTACAGAGTTATGCTGGAACACACACACACACACACACACACACACACACACACCAGTGGTGGGTTTCAAAATTTTTTGGAATCTCTTCTGTAGGTGTGGCCTGCTTTCCGGGTCCACCGATGGAACCTCTTCTAACTGGTTCGGTAGATTTGATGAACCGGTTCTACCGAACTGGTGCGAACCAGTAGGAACCCACCTCTCCCTCCCTCTCTCTCCCTCTCCCTCTCCCTCTCCCTCTCCCTCCCTCCTCTCTCTCTCTCTCTCTCTCTCACACACACACACACACACTGCCTCTTAGCCCTAACTTAATTTCCATTGTCCATTTCATCTGGCCCCATCTGAAGATTCCTGCATGGGTTTAAAGAGTCACTGTAATCCTGTTTCTTTCCTTTCTAAAAAAAAAAATGACTCCCTTCAAAAGAGCCTCCATCTGAATTTTTTAAGGCAGCAAAAAAAAAAAATACGACGTGATAAATTATCCCCTAATAGTTCCAAGAAAACGATCTGAAGAAAAACCCCTGAAGTTCTGAGGTGAAAGCCAGAGGTGTCATAACTCTGAAGAAGGGGAATGAAAGAAGCGTTGTCTCCAAGGGGCCCAAGGAGCTGTACTTCATTTCATGTTCTGGAGGCTGCGTCCAATCCTTGGTTGCTGTCCAACTCTGTTCTGGCAGCTCGCATCCGGTATTAAAAATTTATAAACCACCAAAGGCTTTTTTTTTTTCCTTAAAAAGAAGGTTAACGGTAGATGGATAGCTTGAAAAAGATTTTAAAAGGTAGAGCAACTGAGGGGGGGGGGTTATGTGGAAAACTGGATACAAGAAATGGTTCTAACTCCATCGGAATCAACTTAAAAAAATACAGCTAATTTGATTTCCAACAGAAAGAATTGATTGATTGATTTAACTTTATTTTAACTTTATTTAACTTTATTTGTATGCCGCCCTTTTCCCCAACAGAAAGAAAAGTTAGGCTGATAAAAAATTTTCACTCAGAAAGCTCCAGAACTCAGCTCTAAAAATGTCTTATTTTATGAGGTATTTTTAGTAGTTTTTATTCAACAAGGCAGAAAACATTGCCCACAATGCCTGACAATCATGATCGGATGGGCCTTTGGTATGCACATATTTAGGAGAATATGACATTTGTTCCTATCACAAAGAATATACTAGAGATTAGCTCAGCAGAAATAATATCCCTAACCATCAGCTCAGATTTCATTTGTTCACCAGTAAAAATGACCTTCCCTTCCCTATCCCCAATAGCAATAGCAATAGCAGTTAGACTTATATACCGCTTCATAGGGCTTTCAGCCCTCTCTAAGCGGTTTACAGAGTCAGCATATCGCCCCCGACAACAATCCGGGTCCTCATTTTACCCACCTCGGAAGGATGGAAGGCTGAGTCAACCTTGAGCCGGTGAGATTAGAACCGCTGAACTGCAGATAACAGTCAGCTGAAGTGGCCTGCAGTACTGCACCCTAACCACTGCGCCACCTCGGCTCTACATCATAAACAGAAAAAAAATCTGTAAAGGCTTTAGCCAAACTATGCCAAAAAATATGGAGAACAACACAATGGCCAACAGATTGTAAAGTTCTACATAATTTATACCAAAGAAAGGAGATTTAACAGAATGTACAAACTATCATATTATACTTAATTCCACACGCTAGCAAAATAATACTTATAATTATACGACATAGATTACAGCCTTACATGGAAAGGGAAATGCCAGATGTTCAAGCTGGTTTTTAAAAAGGCCAAGGAACATGAGATGTTATTGCTGATGCGCATAATTGAGAAAGCCAAGGAATATATCAAAGAGAAGTCAGTGTGTGCTTCATTTATTATAGAAAGCCCTTTGATTTTTTTTCAATCATGTCAAGCTGTGGAATGTGCCTAGAAAAATGGAAATCCCAGAACATTTTATTGTTCTCACAATATGAAAACTATCCACAACTCAGGAAGCCACATTATGGACATAGTGAAATGAATTGGCACGAGGTTGGCGAAGGAATGAGACAAGGTTATATGCTCTCTATTTATAAGTCTAATATATTATATTATTATGGTTGGTTGCACAGTCAGCCAGGTGTTTAGAATGGATTTGACATTTTCTTCCAACTGTCAAGTCCCTCCCAAGGACCTGGGAATGGCAGATGTTGTCTAATAACAATAAAAATATTTTTTGCAAGATTTAAGCTGTTCCAAGCCTTTTTCAATTGATTGATGGCGATTTTGTCAACGTCGATGATATTCACGTGAGGCTCCAGATGTTTTGAAATTGTACCCAAGTTGCCTATTAGTATTGGTCCTATCTTTGCTTTCTTTTGCTATAGGCGTTCTACTTCTCTTTATATGTCTTAATATTTTGGGAGTTTCTCCAGTTCTTTGTCTTCCATTCATCTATCTCTATTCGTTATCCATTTTTATGTGGCATATTTATTGAGGGAAACAGGATTGAAAGAAATGAGTTTGGCTTTAAAACTGGAAAAAAAACAGCAATCACTTGCATTATACTGATGACACTTGACATTTTTACTTGTAAATGCAAATGATCAACAACCCCTAGTAACGAACGTCAAGGAATACAGTAAAGAAATGAAAGTAAGATTCAATAAAAGAAGACCAAAGAAAAAGTAACCAGCCTTAGAATTGACAATGAAGATAGTGAAGTGGGAGATAATGTATGCCTTTTAGAATTTGCTATCAGCAATAAAGCCACCACGAGTCAAGGAATATGTCGCAAACTAATATTTGTTAGGAATTAAGGCCTTGGGAAAGATATCTAGATGCCGGGATGTATTGTAGCTGTTTCATAGTCGATGACATAACATATATTTGCGTTTGAGTTAAACCATTTGTGAGAAAGAAGAAAGAAGAGGAATGTCGGGCATATTTTTAGAAGAGGTGACAATTCTCCCTTTTTAAGTAATAAATTTAAAATGATGTGCTAAAAGGTGGCACAGTGCAGCTTACTGTATTTGATATTCTGTTCTGGGTGAAATATACAGTAAAGAGCATCTTCAATTGTTTGTTAACATTATTTTAGGATCATACATATTTATAGAATAGAATAGAATTTTATTATTTGTATGCCGCCCTTCTCCGGGAGGACTCAGGGCGGCGAACAATTCAAAAGGGGAAAAAGGGGAACATAAAAACGAAATACACATAATAAAAATAGGCAACAGTCTATTATATTCATTCTCTCTCTCTCTCTCTCTCTCTCTCTCTCTCTCTCTCTCTCTCTTCTCTCTCTCTCTCTTTCTCTCTCTCTCTCTCCCAAAATTTATAATCAATTCATAATCCAATGCCGCTTAAATTAACACCATCAAAATGATGCCATTGTCCTTGTTTGTACAGAGTCTACTCTTTGATCATTATGTTCCATTTGGAACATATATTCTCTTTTGAGTTCCCTGAACATCTTTATGCAATTGTTCCTTTTCCTTGACATTCCAGCTCGTAATGTACAGCTGGCCACATGTCAGGTTCTCTTTATGCCTTGCGTTTCATATTAATTCTTTCAAATGCCAGCTTGTATATACATTTGCCAGAATGTAGCATTACAGTATATACCTGTTCCTGGAATGTACCATTTCGAGCTGCCAATGGCATATTGCCTGATCAAAAAAATAGACACGAGAAGCATTACTTATCCCAGTGAAATGGGTTTAAGGAAGCGTTACTTCTCACAGGATAAGCCATACCAAGGTACACCCACGTTACACCTATCCTCCGCGAGCTGCACTGGCTACCTATTAGTCTCCGAATCCGCTTCAAGGTGCTGGTCGCTACCTATAAAGCCCTACATGGCATCGGACCTGGGTACCTGAGAGACCGCCTCCTGCCGATTACCTCTCTCAGACCAATTAGATCGCACAGGTTGGGTCTCCTCCGGATTCCATCTGCCAGCCAATGTCGGCTGGCGACTCCCCGGGGAAGAGCCTTCTCTGTTGCAGCTCCGGCCCTCTGGAACGATCTCCCCGTTGAGATCCGGACCCTTACTACCCTCCCGGCCTTCCGCAAAGCCACCAAGTCCTGGCTGTTCCAGCAGGCTGGGGGGAGCTGAGAAGCATCTACCTCCATAGAATTGTGAATGTTGGTTTTGTTTTTAATATGTTGTCTTTGTCTCGTTTCCTCCCTTTCCCTTGTCTTTTGTGAGCCGCCCGGAGTCCTCCGGGAGTGGGCGGCATACAAGACAAATAAATAAATAAATAAATAAATAAATAAATAAATAAATAAATAAATAAATAAATAAATAAATAAATAAATAAATAAATAAATAAATAATATAAATTCAAAAGGGGAAAGTACTCTGCAGAAAATGTGCCATTTTTTCTTGATGAATATAACCAATTTGGGTCACCATACTATCAAAAATGTTGAGACTTTGGAAAAAGTTCAGAGAAGAGCAACTAAGACGATCGAAGGCCTGGAGACTATGAAGAACAGCTGCAGGATTTGGGTTTGGCAAGTCTTAAGAAAAGAAGAATTAGGGGTGGCATGATAGCAGCATTCCAATATTTGAGGGGCTGCCACAAAGTCAAATTATTGTCCAAAGCACCAGAGGACAGGACAAGAAACAATGGTTGGAAACTAATCAAAGAAAGAAGTAATCTGGAATTAAGGAGAAACTTCTTAACAGTGGGGACAATTAATCAGCGGAACAGCTTGCCTCCAGAAATCATGGGCGCTCCATCGCTGGATGTTTTTAAGAATAGTCTAGTACAGTCACTTGTTTAGCAATAGCAATAGCAGTTAGACTTATATACCGCTTCATAGGGCTTTCAGCCTCCCTAAGCGATTTACAGAGTCAGCATATCGCCCCCACAGTCTGGGTCCTCATTTCACCCACCTCGGAAGGACGGAAGGCTGAGTCAACCTTGAGCCGGTGAGATTAGAACCGCTGAACTGCAGATAACAGTCAGCTGAAGTGGCCTGCAGTGTTGCACCCTAACCACTGCGCCACCTCGGCTCTAGTTGAAATGGTATAGATTCTTCTGCTTGAGCAAGGGGTTGGACTAGAAAACCTCCAAGGTCCCTTTCAGCTCATTATATTCTATTCATATAAACTGGTCTTTGAAAACCTCATACTTCCATGATTTCTCTACCACAATGTTACATATCCTCAACACTTTCAAACACAGTAGTCCCTATCTGTCTTCTTTTTCTGCCCACCAAAAGTAAGGGAATCATAAGAATCTACCTAAACATATCAAAATTATTAAGGTTATGGCTACTAATTTTGATTTGGAAAAAGATTTAGACTAATCAACCCCTTCAAATATTTGAATCACCCTTCTTTGTTTTTTCTTTACAGAGATCTGGAGGTGATTCACATTTGATGAATTTTTTTATTTATTTTGTGGAACCTCAAACCTGACTGTGACTGGTGAGGGCGTGGTGGACTTTTTGATATTGATTTGCAAATCCAAAAAGTTTTATCGCATAAGCCGAACATTTTTATTGAAGTTTTGAGAAAAATATGATCAGTTCTTTTCCCTCTCCTGTTAGCATTTGTTTAGGAAAGACCATTTGGAGAAGGAAGAGATGGTACAAGAGACACTCCTTTTCACATTTTCTGAATGAATTTGCTCTTTTTTTTATAAGATCTTATATCTTTCCCCAAACTCATCCTGTTATCCTTCTTTAACTCTCACTTTATTAGTCTAAGTACCTAACTTTCTTTAGTTTCACAGCTCTTCAATCCCCAAATACAATTGTTAATCCTGTTCTTGTTTTGCTATTCGTCTGTCTCTCTCTGTTCACAATGGAGTACATATATATTGCAGACATATACATTTATTCCAGGCAAGGCTTTACTGTTTACTGTTTATGAAATTTATAGGCCGCCCAATCCCGAGGGACTCCGGGCGGCTTACAGAAACAAAAATATTAAGAAAGATTAAAAACAAATAAAACACAACAGATTTAAAAAAGACACAACATGCACCAGGGGTGGGTTTCTCGCCCCGTTCCGAGGCCGGCGGCGTCCTCGCGCATGTGTGCGGCATCCTCGCGCACGTGTGCGGCGCACGCATGCGTACTAGTGTCTGTGTGATGCTCCAGCTGCTCCTGGAGGATCGCGCAGGCGCTGTATGCGTCCTGCGCATGTGTGGAAGCGCAGAATTCATCAAAACCGGGTAAGGAGCAAGCGCGGGCGTGCGCGGGCGCGGGGGGGGCCCTTCACCGTTCCCGGAAGTTACTTACTTCCGGGTTCGGCGACCAACCGGTTCGCAGGTACCGCCGCGAACCGGTTGAAACCCACCCCTGACATGCACCCAGTCTAAGTGGGGCTGGACCTCAATCCAGAGGTCAACAGCCCCAGGCCTGCCGGAAAAGCCAGGTTTTGATAGCTTTACGGAAGGCCATGAGAGTGGGTAGGGTCCGGATCTCTGGGGGTAGCTCATTCCATAGGGCCGGAGCGGCAACAGAGACGGCCCTACTCCGAGGCGTCGCCAGCCGGCATTGTCCAGCTGATGGCACCTGGAGAAGGCCCATCCTGTGCGATCTTAGGGAGGTGTGTGACAGAAGACGGTCTCGTAGATATCCGGGTCCTAGGCTTGCTGCCAGTTTGGCCCGGATCGGCCAAACCAGTAGTAGTGGTGGCAGAGGCTCCACCCACCCACTTGGACACTTCTGCACATTAGCGTCACTCAGGAGCGCACATGGGAGCACGTCCAAACGGGTAGCAAAAAAAATTAGCAATCCACCTCTGATTTATTCATATCATTATGCATTGCATATGTAAAAGTGATAACATACATTTCACTGCCTTTTTTAAAGGAGAATGGCTGCAAGAACACATGTTATTTCCAACAGAGACTAAAATTGTCAATGAGCCATGCAATAGGTCAGCCAACATAAAAAAAAAGCAAGAATTCACAGGATGGCAGCCTGTTAAGACTTTGAAAAGAGAATACTTTTCAAACAGTTTTTTTGGGGAAAAATAGAGACGCATACTTTCTGTGTTGATTCAACACAATTTCTCTGTAGGGTTTTGGCTGGTCAGATGAAGGCTGTATGCTGCCATTCCCTCCTCCCACTATTTCCTGTCTTAAAACAGGTGCAGAAGGAATATTATTTTTTTTTTAAAAAAGGGGGTTTTGAAATTAATGCACTTTTAACAAATTTAAAAGTTTGGATAAAACGTAGTGGAAACGGCTAAACGCTGCCTTATATAAATCAGGAAAGTAAAAACACCTCCTGAGTTAGTTGAAAGTAAGATGATTCTGGTTCTGCTCTTCTGTCTGTAAGAGGAATGGTGCAGGATGTTTTTCTTAAGCTGCTGATGCATTGAGGAGTCATATGTTGAACATGGGAAGGATCAGAGCCATGTTTTCTCTTTCGGCTGGGCACCCTTCCATCTGTCTCTCTTCTTCCCTGCTCATCTCCATCCAACAAGCCTCTGAGGGGGTATGTCATTTTCCCCAGAAATTTGAACTGCTTGCTTGTAGAAACTTTTAGAAATGAAACCAATGATCTGGTGTGCTTTTTAACACCCTAACTTGCTAACTCCTGATAACAACCATACCTTTCTTTCTTTCCCACGTTCCAATTTTTCATAGTTATTCCACGGTTTTAAAATATCCGTGCTATAATTTTTTTAATTTATAAAGGTAGATGATGAGTCCATATTTTGGGATGTAGAAGAAACCAGGCGAACCATCCCAACTGAAGTCAAAATAATGTCAATTGGTGGTGTTGTCCATCTCAAAGAGACACAAAACTGTGCTGTCAGTTTTTAGCAAATATACCAGAGAGAGCTGTGTGATCTAGTAAATAGGAATTTCAAGGGCTACAGGTGTGATCCTGAAAGGGGAAGTTTACCAATCCTTGTACTAGAGTATTATTATATTGAAAAGGCACAATGTATGTTATAGATTATTATTATTATTATTATTATTATTATTATTATTATTATTATTATTATTATTATTATTATTATACAATTGTATCACAGCAGCCAGTTGTTTCGCCGGATTTGGCATTGGTTACTAGTCGGGCCCCACCCAGGGGCCTAGGACGTCGTAACGTATTTTCGTAATATGCGTGCAGATCCAAGCAGTGCAGCTTTTTGCATTTGACTGATAGTGATTTTGTCAATATTTAACTGTTTTAAATGTAATTCCAGTGCTTTTGGAATAGCACCCAGTGTGCCAATTACCACTGGAATTACCACTGCTGGTTTGTGCCATAGTCGTTGAATTTCGATTTTTAAGTCCTGGTATTTTGCGATTTTTTTCATGTTCCTTCTCGGTGACCCTGCTACCACCTGGTATTGCGATGTCTATGATTGTGACCTTATTTTTCTCAACCAGTGTGATGAGGATATAAGCTGTTCCAAGTAGGGTGGTTTTTTGTAGAATCAGAATGTTCAAGTCTGATAAATTTAAAATTTCCAAATACCAGCCTTTTGGGTATTGCTCCAAGGGCGCTAATTACAATCGGGACAACATACGATTTCTTTTTCCACAGTCGCTCAATTTGCAAGTCCCGGTACTTTGTGATTTTTTTCTTGCTTTTCATCTTCAATTTGTGCATCTCCAGGTATTGCAATGTCAATGAACCATTATTATCGTTGTTGTTGTTATTGTTGTGGTTATTATGTAAGGTGCAAAAGGGAATTTGACAGGTTAAAATGGGCGAAGGAAGTGGTTTAGTAGACTAGTAGAAGAAATAAATGGAAATGTCACTCTTGACAATGGGAAAATCAACATTTTAATTAACTAGACTGCTGGCAAGAATTACCCCGATGAATGACAATTTCAGGAAAAAGAATGTTGATGAAAGCCTTTGTAAATTGCTGCTGTGTCAAGCAGCTCAGTTCTTGGGATGGAGAAATCTGAGAAGAGCAACATCTTGTTATGAAACAGACTCTTCTTTTACCTCAGAAGGCCTCTTCTCCAAATTTGGCTTCATCCACTTTAGCTTTCCCTCTCTCCTCATTTTCTATTTCTAGCACACACAAAAAGATGCTACTCAGAAGCATCTCAGCCATATCTTATCGGTGCACAGATCACTGGGGAAACACCATGGCGATTTATTATATGGATTAAGGAAGGATGTAAGATATTTGCCCGTATGGTTTTGAAAATTGTAGATCATCAACGTTCTTCCTCTCTCCATATATACCAGGGAAAGGCAACAAATATTTGCTAAAAATTCTTTACAGTATGTGGAGTCGTAAACTTTTATTTATTTATTTTTGTCTCTCGTCACAAAATTCATTAAAACTTCAATAAACCTCTTTTGTAAATCCAATCTAGGAAAATTATCTAGGTTCCTCATTTGTTTCTTATTGGTATATCTCTTTTGATCATTAAAATATTAGCAGGTTTCTTTTGAATCTCCATGTTCTTCATGACATTCTTGTCATTTTTAAATCCATTTTCAAATCAGTCTAAATCACGTCCGGTAATACTTGTTTCTCTTCCACAGCATCTTCCCAATACAATTTAGAGAGCAGCCACACTTAAAATTATCTTTGATCCATTGTTCAAAAACATCATTCAACATATCCAGTGTTAAAAGAGTTTGCTTCATTCTGTATTAACAAGGCAAATTTGAATGTTTTTTTCAATTAACTGTACTGTTTAGTTTCTTCTAGTTCTCTCTAGTGTCCAATTTTTAATGTTTTTATATATATATATATATATATATATATATATATATATATATATATATATATATATATATATATATATATATATATATATATATATATATATATATATATATATATATATATTTAATCCCACTGGAAATATTCCTTATTATTAATTCTAATATCTTATTTCAAATTTATCGGGGTCCTTATTTTGTTTGCAATTTTGTAATCACACTTCTGTTGTTTATTCTTTTTTAAAAAAAAATCAAATTCTTAAACTTGCATTTGAGAGCCGAGGTGGCGCAGTGGTTAGGGTGCAGTACTGCAAGCCACTTCAGTTGACTGCTATCTGCAGTTCAGCGGTTCAAATCTCACCGGCTCAGGGTTGACTCAGCCTTCCATCCTTCCGAGGTGGGTAAAATAAGGACCCGGATTGTTGTTGGGGGCAATATGCTGACTCTGTAAACTGCTTAGAGAGGGCTGAAAGCCCTATGAAGCGGTATATAAGTCTAACTGCTATTGCTATTTAAAATTCCTTCTGCTAAGGAGTGAGGGAAGTTCGCCCAGCACTGCCAGACTTGTTGATGTAAAAGTTCTTAACAGATGAAAAGCAGTTAACAAGCTATTTCCAAAAGTGATCGGAAAATGAAGCATGCAAACTCAGTGTGCTTTCAAAGGTGCTGGCTGTGGTTTGAGCCAGATGGCTATTCCCTCATCACCCAGAGTCCTAAACACTGTTTTCTTACGGGCTCCTCATGAGGAACAACTGTCTGGAGCACGTGTGGTAATCTCAAACCCCCTCCGTGTCTGGAGGGGAATTAAAAAGAGCAGATCTGTGTGCCAATTCTATATTCCTCCACTGTCATCAGCTGTGCTTTTCCCAGAGCCATCTTCAGTTCACCATTTCTTCCCTGAACACCTCTTGAAGCCATATCTGTATGAGGTTCCATTCTATGATGGAGTGAATTCCAGGAACTGGAACTGACAGGAATGAAAACCCAGGACTTCCTTCAGAACAGCAATTACTGAGAAGAGATTTATCTATCCCACAAGCTACAGAAACACAAGAGCCAGTCCTTTCAATTACATGCATAAAGCTGACACTGCTACTTAATGTCCAGCCTGCAATTATATTCCTTTTAGAATTTTGGCCTTCTCTTATTTCATTATGCTGTTTCTTTAGTTTAGTTGATGGGAGGGGGGAATAGACAGGAGTAGGATTGTGGAATGTATTGTTTTCATTCTTTTCTAGAAGCCCAAGGTCATCTTTTGTCTCCGCCCTTTTACACCTGACCTGAAGCAGCTGGGTGAAGACACCAGTGTGGAAGAAGAAGATTGGACCATGTGACGGATTGTGGGTATGGGGACAAGATCATGAACTTTTAACTGGATGGGATTCTGATGTCATTTCCAGAATTGGGATTAAACACAGATGTGCTAAGATGTCTGCTTTATTAAATTGGAACTTTAAGGATCATTTTGCCTTGGACACTGATTTACTTCTACATGATACTTGGAATGCTGTCACTTAGCTTAAGAGTTTTGGACTTTCTGGGTTCATCAACCTTTTCCTTTCTAAAGCAAGTGGCAACAGAAGCTGCAATTTTCATACCCCTTCGAATAGTGATGGCGAACCTTTTCAACACTGAGTGCCCAAACCGCATGTGTGCACACCAGAGCATCGGAAACCCGAACACCAGCTGGCTGGTGTGCACATGCCTGTTTTTTGGCTGGTTTTAGCTGGTTTTGGGGCCATTTTCAGGCCATTTTTGGCTGTTTTCAGGTGAAAAAATAGCCTGAAAATGTCCCCAAAACAGCCCAAAAACTGGTTTGGGGGGCATTTTCAGGCCGTTTTCCAGCACCCACAAAGATCAGCTGGCTGGTGTGCATGTATGCACCATAAATTAGAAGAACAGCTGGCATCCATGCCATAGGTTTGCCATCAGGCCCTTAGAAGGTATTTAATCTATTTAATCAAAATAGCAGGGATGAACAGGATCACATCCAAGAACGAGAGAGGATGATCCCGTATCAGTTTTGCTGGGCCAATTGTCTCTGGGCAGATTGCCAATGTACCATGGATTGGGAGGTCTTCTTCTGTTTCCCCCCCCTCCGCCCCAAAATATCCCCCACTACTTTCATGCCAGAATGGCTGCTCCGACCCTCTGGAACGAACTCCCCGTGGAGATTCGAACCCTCACCACCCTCCAGGCCTTCCGCAAAGCCCTTAAAACCTGGCTGTTCCGACAGGCCTGGGGCTAAAGAGCTGTTGCCCCCGTCTCGAATGGTATGACTGTTGTGTGTTTTTAAATTATGTATTGTTATGTTTCGTCTTTCATTTTCTCTCTGTACCCCCTTTCCCTGATTTGAATTGTGAGCCGCCCTGAGTCCCCTTCGGGGGGAAAGGGCAGCATATAAATATAATCAAATCAAATCAAATCAATCAAATACCATGGACAAGCTTTGCTTTTAAAAAAAATGCCAGCTACTCTCCTCTCTAGTCTAAGAACACAAATAAATAAGGCCTATAGCCCTATACCACATAAAGATTGTCTGTAATTCAGCTTTCCAAAACCCATTTTCTCCTTCAAAAAAAATAAAAATGCTGAGATTGCACCTTTATGCGTCCCCATTAAACTGGGAATGGAGGAACTCTGACCACCCTTGACAGCCCATAAGAATAGTTGCACGTGAAATTACAGCACGAGGATGCTCTACGGAGGAGTTATTTTGATTCACTGACCTCTTGAGACGGGACAGGTTATATTTATGTCACGGTGGGACTTGATAGCTACATATTCCAACGGATATGATTACACGCTTACTAAAGTTCTGTACGAGATCTGTTTTTAAACACGATTCTGTTTCAGATTGCGCAGCCAATAAGAGGAAAGCCGAGGGTGTGACGTGGATTTCAAATTTGCATTCTGTCTGGTGTTTTTTTTTTAATGTGTCCTTTGTAAGATATTGCAAAGCACCAGTTGTGCATAGTTTTTTTTTCCATGCCCCTTTATGGTATTTCTTTCAGTTAACATTTTAAATTATGTCCCAACCATAGAGCTTTGTTTTTGTTTGTTCTTTATACTCCAATAATATCTTGTCCAGCTGTTCATCTTAGTTGGTATTGGACCCTTCTTCAAGATTTATAAATGTAAATTTCCATCTGCTTTGCTGTACTTAAAGATTTGTAAGGATCAGTGGTGGGTTTCAAAAATTTTTGGAACCTCTTCTGTAGGTGTGGCCTGCTTTCCAGGTCCACTGGTGGAACCTCTTCTAACCGGTTCGGTAGATTTGACGAATCTGTTCTACCGAACAGGTGCGAACCGGTAGGAACCCACTTCTGGTAAGGATGCTCTCCCCACCCATTCCCCAAATCTGTCACAATAAAAGCAGTCCTCAACTTACAACAGTTCATTTACTGATCGCTTGAAGTTACAACAGCACTGGAAAGAGTGACTTATGACCATTTTTCACACTTATAACCACTGCAGGTGATCACAATTTAGATGCATGGCAACTGACTCACATTTATGACGGTTGTAGGATCTCTGCATCATGTGATCATCTTTTGCGACCTTCTCCTTGAATGAGGTCCAGCCCCCCTAAGGTTGAGTGCATGTTGTGTCTTTTTAACTTGCCTTGTCTTTCTATTTTTAAATTTTTTAATATCCTTTTAAATTGTTTTTATGTAAGCCGCCCGGAGTCCTTCGGGATTGGGCAGCATATAAATTTATTAAACATTAACAAACATTAACTTCTGACAAACAAAATCAACGTGGAAGACAGATTCACTTAACAACTGTATAACTAACTTAAGAACTGCAGTGATTCAGAAAAGTTGTGAAATGGGGCAAAACTCACTTAACAGATGTCTCACCTAACAACAGAAATTTTGGGTTCCATTGTAGTTGTAAGTTGAGGACTACCTGTATTGCCTTTGGTTTTTTTCCCCTAAGATTGAATCCAAAGTCATTGATCAATTTTAGTAAACTCATTTTAGCCCTGCTTCCTCTCTCTTTGCTGCCATGGGGAGAATTCACTCATGTCACGTTTTGAAATAATGAACAATGAAAAAGATCAGATTTCAGTAAATTTCCCTAAAAAAGATCAAATGTATTCAAAATATGAAAATTCGCATGTTAAGATTTGCAATTTCCAATAGTCTAGTTTAAAAATCATTGATCGGGATTTTCTGCTGGAAATATTGAATTGTTCAATAAGCATCTAAATATCAAGATTTTTTTTTAATAATAACCAATTTTACTATTGTAGGCTGACATGCCTTATTGAAACAAACGAATTGAATTAAAATAATGAGCCTTTTATGTCAACAGTTTCCCATTCGAGAGCTACAAGATTAATGTGAGTTCTACTTCATCTTCCTTAAGTAGAATACAAACATCCAATAAAATTCTAACTATTGTCATTTACATCTTCAGTGGAACAGACTTTTTTACTATATAACTATATAATGAAGATCCCCCATAATCCAAAATAGGAAAAAAAATAGGAAAAATAACTGCCCCAAAATACTATACTTAGCTCTAAATCTATACTTAGCCTATAGAAATATGAGTGTTTTTTTTAAAAAGCAGTAAATTCAGTAGCTAACATTCAGTAAAACTAGACTTGCATAAAAATTTTCCCCAAATCATACTTTTGGAGATAGTTTTTGAACAATAAGCTTATGTAAAATAATTATCTACACATTCTTTTTAATATAGTTTAACTTACTATGTTTCTATATTCTGTTGATCTCCGGGTGCGCTTCAAGGCGCTACTTACCACCCACAAAGCCCTTCATGGTAGTGGATCTGGGTACTTGAGAGACCGCCTCCTGCCAATTACCTCCTCCCGACCCATCAGATCGCATAGATTGGGCCTCCTCCGAGTTCCATCTGCCAGTCAGTGTCGACTGGCAACTACGCGGAGGAGAGCCTTTTCAGTAGCAGCTCCGACCCTTTGGAACGATCTCCCCATGGAGATTCGAACCCTCACCACCCTCCAGACCTTCCGCACAGCCCTCAAGACCTGGCTCTCCCATCAGGCCTACGGTTAAAGATTATAATCCGTCCCCACCCGAATGATGAATGTTGCTTCTATTTTTAATTATGTATTGTCCTACATGTCATTGTATGTATCCCCCTCCTACATAAGTTGTAAGCCGCCCTGAGTCCCCTCAGGGAAAAGGGCGGCCTATAAATAAACTTATACAATTATACAATATTTGAAAGAAAACAACACTGTCAAAAATCACAGAGTGGATTAGCATCCAAAAGTTACTTTCATCTGAATGCCATCGTGTAGAAATCAACTAGAATATACATCTCCACTTTCTGAGTCATTGGCTAGAGCTTTCGTTTCAACACCTGCTGCTCTACAGGTTTTTTTAAGTTTCCATGATGTACAAATGTTGTCAACTTCTTGTCAAAGATCCATTATCTCTCACATGGCTATGAAACCTGATGTCTGGGTTACAACTGCAGAAACCCTTACAAGGAAAAAAGCACACGCTTAGCCCATCCAAAGCTGGACCTACCACCTTTTTCACTTGGCACCTATGAAGTCACGTTTTCTCTGCTTTGCAGTTCTGAAAAACAGACGAGCTATTTCTAGATGCCTCCCCAAAGTGTTTAATTGGAACATCAAAGCGGCTTTTCTTAATCCGTATAACGGTACGATCTCTTGGAATTCCTTAAAGGGGACTTAATGAGTAATTTAACTGGTATTTCGTATTTAGCCAAAGAAAGTGGGAGATCCATGTGTTAATTTTTATTATTTGATTATGAAACGTTTCTGTTTGATGCAAATATAAAAGCATATTCCTAAATATTTACATGAATATTTTCTAACATATAAGGTTGGGAAAATATAGTTTGTCTTAAAATCAAATTTGAGAACTTGGCAACTTTAAGTCTACATCAGTGGTTCCCAACCATTTTTGGGCCACTTCCCACCTAAGCATCTTTAAAATCCTGATGCCCCCCCCCCCCACCGGTGACATATAATTCTTACTTTAGACAAAAAGTGAACTCTACTTACCCAAAGGAATAGCAATAGCAGTTAGACTTATATACCGCTTCATAGGGCTTTCGGCCCTCTCTAAGCGGTTTACAGAGTCAGCATATTGCCCCCAACAACAATCCGGGTTCTCATTTCACCCACCTCGGAAGGATGGAAGGCTGAGTCAACCCTGAGCCGGTGAGATTTGAACCACTGAACTGCAAATAGCAGTCAGCTGAAGTGGCCTGCAGTACTGCACCCTAACCACTGCGCCACCTTGGCTCCTCTAGCAAGCCTAAAAAGCCATTAAGTTGGTTTAAACAAGGTTCAAATCACCCCCCATTAAAAATCAAATTGCCCCCTTGTGGTGCCTGGGCTCCATGTTGCGAGCCACTGGTTTAAATGCACTTTAAGTCTAAATGCAGTGAACTGCTGTATAATCCATCATTGGAAGCCCTTGCAGCAATTAGCAATTTATAAAGAAAAAGAGAATTGATATAATATTAGAATACTCAGAAATCATCCCAGGATTACTGACAAACATGTGCACCAACCACATTGTATTATGCAAGGCATTAAAAGCTAGTCTGGTGTAGCGGTCAAGGTGCTGGATTAGACATCAGAAGACATGAATTCTACACCCCTTAAGCATGAAAGCTGAAGAGCTGAATGATTTTACACCATTCACTTTCTCTCATTTAATTGTGACTGTTGTGGATTTTAAAATTGTTAGTTTGTATTGCCTTATTTATTCCCTCCCCTGTTTATTGTGAGCCGCCCGGAGTCCTTCGGGAGTGGGTGGCATACAAAACCAATAAACCTAACCTAACCTTAAGGCTGTGGGAGAAATAGGAAGCAGGAACATTAGTTATGCCTGTTGCCTTAAGCTGACCAAGGTGAGATAAAAAATATAATAATAAATAAATAGGCATGGTAGTGTCAAATAAAAATTCTAGATTAAATTAGTCGGAGAATTGAGACCAGACCAAATTGTTGTTCACATGAACTGATCAAAATTTCTTGTCCCTTAAATCTGGCTGAACTATTGTCCCCCATTTCTTCCTAAATCCTAAAAGATGCACCCCAAGAATAATCACAATCTTCAGCATGCAGATAGTCACAAAAATTGAAAAATACGGTTTTGATTGGCATATTCACTACAATTTGCTACCGCACTTATTTCTAGTACTGATTTGTCTTTTCTCCTGATCAGAGTACATTGTAGGGACATAGTGAACACGGGCTGGGCCCAGAATCTAAGTGGGGTTTGCCCTATTTGGATAGAGGGCTGTAATGGGGTGCAGGTTCCATGAGAAATCTTCAAACCTTCCTCCCACTATTCAGTAGTGCCCGGCTTACAACTCCTAGAATAAGCCAACTAGGTGTCCTAACCCAGGGGTGGGTTCCTGTACTGGTTGGTACTGATTCTCTGTGTGCGTACGCAGGCCATACATTGCTGGCACATGCGCAGTTGACTTAATATTGTTCTGCGCATGCGCAGAATTATGCCATCAACAGCATAAAAGATTGGGGAACTGGTTCGCGGGCATGGCGAGTCTGGGTCACTGCCGGTTCTGTGACCCAGGCCACAATTCCACCACCAAGCCGAACTGGGAACAACCCACCTCTGGTTCTACCATCAACCAATTTACTTCGGAGAAACCTTTGCTGCTTGTTAACCAAGAAAGCAATTGGGATTAGGGGATTTGTGGAAATTAGGGATTAGGGGAAGCAATTCATGCTTCTTTAAGTAACCCAACCCGAGGCAGAGGCATATCTGGTAAGCTCCTTTCCCAGAACGGGTGCCAATGAAGAATTATAAATATAGTCACCTCAAAGACTTAGAAGAAAAATGGAAAGGAAAAGCAAAGAGAGAAGGAATAAATAAGTGATGAGGCTGGTCAGTCGCTTGCATGAGATCCTGTCAGAAGTGGTGCCAATTCATGGATGGGGCAATTTTCCAACTTTGAAGATAACTTTGAAGAAGATCATACAAACTGTTCGGAGCAGGCTGGAAGAAACAAGTATTCTAGTGCACGACATTCGACTGAATGGTTCTGCAGCTGGTCATGTCTTGGTTAAAGATAATGGACTGGGTTAAGACTGGCGCAGTGGTTAGAGTGCAGGCTACTTCAGCTGACTGTTAGCTGCAGTTCGGCGGTTCAAATCTCACCGGCTCAGGGTTGACTCAGCCTTCCATCCTTCCGAGGTGGGTAAAATGAGGACCCGGATTGTTGGGGGCGATATGCTGACTCTGTAAACCGCTTAGAGAGGGCTGGAAGCCCTATGAAGCGGTATATAAGTCTAACTGCTATTGCTATTGTAAAGATCTAGATCTTGTTTTCTCAGTAAGACTCTAGCTCTAGCTCAATCAAGCCAACAAATGTATCCTGCTCGGTTCTCTGTCCATAAAATAAAGCACTCTATTTTGAAACCACCATTGAGGTTGCTAAGTGGAGTTTCGCTGTTGCTTACGGTAGCTTTCAGTCACTCACTGAAAAGAGAAAGGAAATGTCGAAAGAGAAGGGTAAAATGCAGACTGGCCTGACCTATTTTAAAACCCATCCGAAAGAGGAAACTTCTTCTCCTTGTTCGTTTCTCTGCTTTTAATTTTCTTCTTTGGTACAAATCGTCTTTTCTCCTCTTGCTTGGATCAACCGCTCTCCTTTAACTTTTCCAGAACCTCTTGAAATGGAATTTCCCTACATTCCTTGCGGGGAACAGCAGGAAATCCAAAGGACGTACTGTAAGCTAGGAAGCTGGGAAGTTGAATAAGATCTTGTAGAAGAAGGGAAGAGCAATCAATTCCCTAAAGTTGCTGGAAAAAAAATAGCCTAAGGCAGTGGTTCCCAAAGTTGGCAACTTTAAGACTTGTGGACTTCAACTCCCAGAATTCTCCAGCCAGCACAGCTGGCTGGAGAATTCTGGGAGTTGAAGTCCACAAGTCTTAAAGTTGCCAACTTTGGGAACCACTGGCCTAAGGGAAGGCAGACACAGGGAGCTCAGCCTTATGGAACAATTATCTTTACTGAATGGGAGCTATCATTTATGCTAGCCAAGGTGGCGCAGTGGCTAAATGGAGCACTGCAGGCTACTTCAGCTGACTGCAGTTCTGCAGTTCGGCTGTTCAAATCTCACCGGCTCAGGGTTGACTCAGCCTTCCATCCTTCCGAGGTGGGTGAAATGAGGACCCAGACTGTGGGGGCGATATGCTGACTCTGTAAACCGCTTAGAGAGGGCTGAAAGCCCTATGAAGCGGTATATAAGTCTAACTGCTATTGCTTTCCATACTGCCCTGGTGTAATGCTGGGAAACTGAAGGTGGGCTCAGAGACTAAGACGCTGAGCTTGTCGATCAGAAAGGTTGGCAGTTCGGCATTGGTTCGAATCCCTAGTGCCGCGTAACGGAGTGATTTCCCGTTACTTGTCGCGGCTTCTGCCAACCTAGCAGTTCGAAAGCATGTAAAAATGCAAGTAGAAAAATAGGGACCACCTTTGGTGGGAAGGGAACAGCGTTCCATGAGCCTTCGGCATTTAGTCATGCTGACCACATGACCACAGAAATGTCTTTGGACAGCACTGGCTCTTTGGCTTTGTAATGGAAATGAGCACCACCCCCTAGAGTCAGGAACGACTAATGCATATCTGCAAGCGAGGGGAACCTTTATCTTTAATGTTGTGCTGGAAGCACAGTGCACTTAACAAAATAGTTGATGTACATTCTGAGAAAGTGTATTCAGCTTATACCTTTATGGTTCCCAAACCTACCATGGGGGATTCATTTACTTATCGTTGTAACTGTGATGCTTTCCAATGAACAAGGACCAAAAGGGTTTTTTTTTATTATTCAGGGGAGAGCTTTGAGGAATGGTAGATCATTTTCTTTTTATGTATTTTCTCCACCACTGGAGGTCACTGTAATCTTAATGTTTTGAACTCCTCAGGTTCCTGGCAGGAAGACATCCAGTAATAAATGGTAAATGCTTGATGGCTGTATTCAGAAAGGGAATGGGAGATGTGCCGAATGAAATTTTGGCTGTTAGTAGTTTCTGATTTCCTGTACTTTATTTTTCACCAGTGTTCTATAGACGAATAAAGCTTCTAAATATACCCTGCGCTCTGGCCTCCTATCTAATCCAGCTATAATATAATTGATGTTGCCTTGAACTTATCCACATTTGACCAACTAAATTCACTGTTTTTCCGTACACTGGAGTGATGGACGGTGGGTGGGTGGGAGAGAGATCATCAGATGACAGCATGCTCAGTTCTTTTCTCTTTTTTTTCAGAAAAAGGGAGGGAAGGAGGGAATAGCAATAGCAATAGCAATAGCAGTTAGACTTATATACCGCTTCATAGGGCTTTCAGCCTTCTCTAAGCGGTTTACAGAGTCAGCATATTGCCCCCAACAACAATCCGGGTCCTCATTTTACCCACCTCGGAAGGATGGAAGGCTGAGTCAACCCTGAGCCGGTGAGATTTGAACAGCTGAACTGCAGAACTGCAGTCAGCTGAAGTAGCCTGCAGTGCTGCATTTAACCACTGCGCCACCTCGGCTCTAGAAGAAAGAAAGAAGGGAGGGATGGATGGAGCCACTTTCTTGCTTAAAGGAAAGGGAAAGGAGGGAGGGAGAGAGAGAGGGAAGGAAGGAAGGGAGGAAGGAAAGAAGGAAGGAAGGAAGGAAGGAAGGAAGGAAGGAAGGAAGGAAGGAAGGAAGGAAGGAAGGAAGGAAGGAAGGGCAGGCTAAGGTCTTGCTCCAACTGATTTTTTCCCCCTTCTGTGTTCATTCTATTTTTCTGTTTATGTGAGGAAATATCTCTGAAACAATGACCCAACAGATCACAAGTTATCTAGCGCTTGATAGATCTGAAGAAGCTACAAATCACTCACTTTCCACATGACTTAATTTCAACAGCAACAGTTTCACTGGTAAAAACTACATGAAAATCTCACCTAGTTTCTCATCAACATACATTTATCCAGCTCAACTGATATTTTTAGGATGCCAGTTTCAGGGGGGGGGGGAAACATTTCTAAAAGTTGAAATAACCTAATTTAATTCCTATGCGCTTCACACAAATCAGTTAATGCTGCAGTTAGAAAAGCTGTACTTGTAGAACACAAAATTAGAATGCAATGTTATGGAACTAAGTTAAACTTTAGCTGAAGTTAAATGAGAGAGAGAGAGAGAGAGAGTTTCCTGGTGTGAGCAGAAGACAAAACACAATTAAGTGCTCACAAAATTAGAGAGAAACACCCCGTTCTGAGGGGACTAATTAACAAATTCCTGTATCTTATTTTTACTCAGCAAACAAGTGGCTAACACATGGCAAGCATGATATGTAACAGGAAACGGATGCCAAACCTCAAGAAATGCAAGGAACATAACTTTCTTTTGACAGACAAGCACAGATGCAGAGGCCTGTGTATGAATCCTCTTTCTAGCAAATTGTCATTAGCTAAATAAAAATGCATCCATGCTACCTTTTATATTGTTTTAACTTAATTTCATGAACAAGGAAGCCAATTAACCATACTGTGTTGCTACCTTTCATATTGTTTTAAGTTAGCCCTAAATGGTATTGGACCTGGCTACCTGAGAGACCGCCTCCTGTCATTCACCTCCCAATGACCAATAAGATTGCACAGGTTGGGCCTCCTCCGGGTGCCGTCGACCGGACAATGCCGGCTGGCGGCCCCCCGAGGGAGGGCCTTCTCTGTAGCTGCACCGGCCCTGTGGAACGATCTACCCGCAAAGATCCGGACCCTTCCCACTCTCCCGGCCTTCCGTAAAGCCGTCAAGACCTGGCTGTTCCGGCAGGTCTGGGGCTGTTGATTAATATCCAGCCCTACTTAGACTGAATGGATGATGTATTAATTTTAAATATTGTATCTTTTTAAATTCTTAAATGCTTTTATTTTGCTGTGAGCCGCCCAGAGTCCCAGTGGGAGTGGGCGGCATACAAATTTTATTAAAGTAAAGTAAAGTAATTTCATGAACCAGGAAGCCAATTAACCATACTGTGTTGACATGCAATCAAATGTAAATTTCTCCAGATTAGTGTTAGGCTGGAGCCAAGTTATATGCATGAGAAACAATACAGAAGGTACATCTCGACATACAACGAACCCCCCGCGGAGATTCGGACCCTCGCCTCTCTCCAGGCCTTCCGAAAAGCCGTCAAAACCTGGCTTTGCCGGCAGGCCTGGGGTTGATGAGTTCCCCTCCTCTCTCGACCTGTGTGGCTGTGTGATTCTTGGCTATTTTAACTACTTGTATTGTGTTCTATGTTCCCCTTTCCCCCTTTTGAGTTGTTCGCCGCCCTGAGTCCCTCCCGGAGAAGGGCGGCATACAAATAATAAAATTCAATTCAATTCAATTCAATCATAATGGAGCCTTCCCTGATGGCTGTAAAACAGGTCAGTCACATGACCGATCCAATTTTACAATGTTTGAGGTAGTCGTTAAGCAAATGCAGTAGCAGTTCTAAGTTTTTTTAATATCAGCCAACTACAGTAATATTGTTTAAAATTAGGCTTGCATCACACTTATTAATTAATAGCAAGTGTAATACACCAATTGTTGGAGCCGAGGTGGCGCAGTGGGTAGAGTGCAGTACTGCAGGCCACTTCAGCTGACTGCCATCTGCAGTTCAGCGGTTCAAATCTCACCGGCTCAAGGTTGACTCAGCCTTCCATCCTTCCGAGGTGGGTGAAATGAGGACCCAGACTGTGGGGGCGATATGCTGACTCCGTAAACCGCTTAGAGAGGGCTGAAAGCCCTATGAAGCGGTATATAAGTCTTGCTCAGACTAAGTATTCTTTGCAGATAGTCCTCATCTTACGACCGTTCTTTCAGAAACTGATCAAAGTCATGACAACCCTGAATGAATGGTGGTTACGACAGGTCCTTAGAGTTCTGTCTATCTCGGCACTCCCGCAGTCACATGATTGAAATCAGTGTGCTTGGTCACTGGCTTGCACTTAGGATCAATTGCAACAGCCCACAATCACGTGATTGCTATTTGTGGCCTTCCTTGCCATGTTACACAGAATGTCAGTGTAGAAGCCAGCTGAGAAAGTTGTAGGTTGCTGCAGCTCTGTGCACCCTCTCCAAGCCTTGCCACACACCCACTGCACCCTCACACATCTCCCATGCAATTTTCCTGAGCCTCCTTACGCCTCCCCCTGTACCCTCTCCCACCCAGCATCAGCCTGCCTGCCCGCCAAGCAGCTTGTAGTGAACAGGGACTTTCAACTTCCTGCTGGCTTCCCCACTGACTTGGTTGAAGAAAGCTAACAGGAAATTGTTTCCTCCAACAACCCTCCGCAGGATTTGGTTAATGATGGCGACTGGGATGGCAGGGATTGCCGTTGCCATATGACGCGATTAACTTTACGACATTGCTTAGCAATGGAAATTGCAGTCCCTCATAAGTTGAGGACGACCTGCACGATAATTTTATGGAAAAAGCTTAGTACCTACTATGTTGACTGAAACAAAGCATATTGTACTAACAATAGGTGTTACAATAATAACAATAATAGATATTAGCTATGGTATTATTAAAACATCTTGATTTTCTTAAGCTTCCTTTGGTTAGGTTTCAAGCAACGTGATCACTGGTGATAGACTTAACACCAAGGAAGGCAACAAGGAAGGCCTATGCATATAAGCAGAGCTCTTTGGCTGCAAAGTTGTTAAATGAAGCCTCTCCATGGTGAGAGAGGTCAGGTATCAAGTCATTCCCCTGGTTGCAGAAATGGAGGGTGAACAGAAAAAAGAAAAGAGACCAATTACATCTGAATGCTTTCACAGTATCCTTCCCCTGCCATCAGGGCCGGATTTAGATGAAAAGAGGCCCTGGGCTATTCCACTTATGAGGCCCTTTCACCTCCCATTTTTAAGTTTGTGAATTACACGAGAGACAATAAAATACATCATTACTGTGATATCTATCAATATCTATCAATATATATAGCTGGCCTCCCGACGGAGGGCGGCTCTGCTCTGCAGCAAAGGCAGCGAGGCCAGCCGCCTCCCCTGCTGCGCTCAGCTGCCCGGCTCGGCCCCCTCGCCCTCACCTGCCTGGCCGCTGGTGGGCTCCGCGTCGACGGGGCGGCTACTGGGAGCAGCTGCGCCTCTCGCCCGACCGCCGGTGCCGGGAACGTCGGCGGGCTCCCCAACTGCCGCGGCGCTGGAACGATCTCAACCAATACACTTTTATGTTTGTTTATTAGTCATCTGCGTAGAATTTCTCCTTATTTTCGGTTCAGTGTTTTAGTGTTCACTGTTTTTAGAATAGTGTAATTTTAATTTTGCTAACAATTTGAATGTAGGCCCCTCTTGATCTTGAGGCCCTAGGCTGAAGCCTAGTTAGCCTATAGGAAAATCCGGCCCTGCCTTTACGACTCAAGCCAGCAGACTTGCATGCCTTCAATGTTATTTATGCCTGTTATCCACTGACCAATCAAACCACCTGAGTGATGTCCTTGTTTCAGCCCTTCAAGGTAGATCATGTCAGGAATACCACCAGAAATATTAGAACTCTGCTTTATTGATGTAGGCTATAATAATGGAATCTTGAAAGCCCGATAGCATTTCTTTCCCTCTCTCTTAAACCAAAGATAGTAAAGCTGGAGCTATCTTGAGTTGCCTCATCACCCTTTCCTGTATCTCAGGATTAAGATCATGTTTTCCCAATGGCTATCACATATCTTCTCAAGGATATTTCCATATTTCTCTACCCTGAGTGATAAGCACAAAGCAGCTGCTGAAGGCCCACAACAGAAGGAAAAGAAAAACAGATGCAAAGAGATTCCAGAAGAAGGAGTACAAGGACAGGCATCAAACATATAATTAGCCATGGAATAAGCGTTAGGATTTAATAAATATCTGGTAATATTTCTTCTCTTACATTATTGGCTAAATTCGCAAATTAAATTTGGCAGTAGTTCTCATTCAACCTACTACAACTGTGTTTCAATTTAGTAACCTTGATATCGAAGATAATTTACATTACCTGTTGAATTAAAGATTTTTCCATACACAGCTTATAGTTTATCACAGAAAGATGATGATTTTCTCAGTACCTTACAAGTGGTTATACTATAATATAGCAGTAGACTTAGACTTATATACTGCTTCATAGGGCTTTCAGCCCTCTCTAAGCGGTTTACAGAGAGTCAGCATATTGCCCCCAACAATCTGGGTCCTCATTTTACCCACCTCGGAAGGATGGAAGGCTGAGTCAACCCTGAGCCGGTGAGATTTGAACCGCTGAACTGCTGATCTAGCAGTAGCCTGCAGTGCTGCATTTAACCACTGCGCCATCTTGGCTCTTATAAGCTACTGCCTATGAAAGTTCAAAAGACGTTCACCTTGCAGTTTCTTATTCATTTAAACTTCATACAATCAGTGTTTATTGACAAACAAAAGCAACTTTAATCAAGCGGAACAGAATAAAATATAATGGGATGCCTCCAGTCCTTCCACTAGAGTTTTCCAATAGAGTATTGGTTCTAAGCCAGGGGTGTCAAACTCACAGTTTTCGGCAGGTATTTCATTGAACAGGGTCAACCACAAGATCCTCAGAAATAGTTAAGGCTGTCTTATTATAAATTTCAAGCGAAGTAATTCATGTTATTATCTACAAGGCTTGTTATTTCAAGACTACCAAGCCCCCAAACTCAAGGCTGGCGGGCTGGATCCAGCCTGTGATATGGTTGGATCCGGCCCGCGGAGCCGTCCTGATCTACCCAATGAGAAGAGGAAATATCCGGCCAATGTAGCTTCAGCTCAGTCTACACGGTGTGAAAAGGAAACATGCCAGCACTTTGGGGAGCAGCATCAAGCTGGCCATGCCCATTAAGCTGGCCACACCCACCCAGTCCCTCCCCCCCCCCACTTTGAGGTCAACCACAGCCCTGACGCGGCCTTCAATGAAATTGAGTTTGACACTCCTGTTCTAAGCCATTTAGATTAACAGCCAAGCACACAGTCATAATCATAGGTCTGGGGATTGGTAGTCTTGAAATAACAAGCCTTGTAGATAATAACATGAATCACTTCGCTTGAAATTTGTAATGAGACAGCCTTAACTATTTCTGAGGATCCTGTGGTTGACCCTGTTCAATGAAATACCTGCCTAAAACCGTGACCTCTTTATAGGAGGTCACAATGACCATCTATTTTTAGGCTCAGAAACGAATAAATACCAGAAACATGTCTGTCATTCAACATATAATTTGTTGTTTTCCAGCTCAGTGAGAAAACTCCACAATTTCACCTCCTGTAATAAGATCCTTTTAGAGTGCTTTTTAATAGCAGTCTTTGTGTTTATAAACAGGTTAAGCACTACAATCATGGAATTTATTTATTTATGTAAAACATTTACATAGCCGACCACCTTAGCTTGAACTCTGGGTGGCTCCCCATCAGCTATTAAAATAGCATCAGTAAAACAGCAAAACTATGAAAACCATAAAGCATTAAGAAAAGAACCGGACCGCAAAGTTACATTTTCAATGTCTCTATTAAATCTTTCATTCTCTTCACTCTATGAACAGGAATAAGAGCATACAAAAGCAGACGGGTATACATCATGTTGCGTCTCAAAATGAGAACGCTTCCATAACTGGGAACAACTGGGTGCTCTCCATGAACATTTGTCTGTAGAGCAATCTTTTCAATCTTATAATTTAATGGGGTTATATATTTTATTTTATCATGTAGACACCAGTTGTATGGAATCCGAGATTACTTATTTAGTTATTTAGTTATTTAGTTATTTAGTTATTTAGTTATTTAGTTATTTAGTTATTTAGTTATTTAGTTATTTAGTTATTTAGTTATTTAGTTATTTAGTTATTTAGTTATTTAGTTATTTAGTTATTTACTTATTTACTTATTTACTTATTTACTTATTTACTTATTTACTTATTTACTTATTTACTTATTTACTTATTTACTTATTTACTTATTTACTTATTTACTTATTTACTTATTTACTTATTTACTTATTTACTTATTTACTTATTTACTTATTTACTTATTTACTTATTTACTTACAATTACCTCCCACAGACCCGTTAGATCGCACAGGGTCGGCCTCCTCCGGGTTCCGTCTACCAGCCAATGCCATCTGGCTACTACCCAGGGGAGGGCCTTCTCTGTTGCAGCTCCGGCCCTTTGGAATGAACTTCCCATGGAGATTCGGACCCTCACCTCTCTCCGGGCCTTCCGGAAAGCCGTCAAAACCTGGCTGTGCCGGCAGGCCTGGGGTTGATGAGTTCCCCTCCCCTCTCGACTTGTATGGCTGTATGACTCTTGTGTTTGTATCCCCTTTCCCCTTTTGAGTTGTTCACCGCCCTGAGTCCCTCCCGGAGAAGGGCGGCATACAAATAAATTAAATCTACAATCTACAATCTACTTATTTACTTATTTATTTACTTATTTATTTACTTATGTATTTACTTATTTATTTACTTATTTATTTACTTATTTATTTACTTATTTATTTACTTATTTATTTACTTATTTATTTACTTATTTATTTATTTATTTATTTACTTATTTACTTATTTACTTATTTACTTATTTACTTATTTACTTATTTACTTATTTACTTATTTACTTATTTACTTATTTACTTATTTACTTATTTACTTATTTACTTATTTACTAACTAACTAACTAACTAACTAACTAACTAACTAACTAACTAACTAACTAACAGGATTTCTATGCCAGGCTCCTGGCAGTTTACAACCACATGTAACCACAACGTCATAAAACAGTCTTCATGATACACAACACCTCCCCTAACAATCAAATGCCTTAATGCAGCTTCCCTGGATGTTTGCAATGTATTGTTTTGCAAAAAAGGCCACAGATGGGGAAAGAGGCAGGAAAGACTCAAAAGGTTACAAGTGGAAGATGATTAATAAAAAATGTCTGGACTCTTCATAAAATGCCCTGGGTGGAGAGGTTTCACAAAAGCCTCATCAGGACGTACCCTAAGGGATCAATAAACAGCTTCTCAAAGATCTAACTTAGACCCTGTGAGAAATATTAAACCGAGCACTCAATCCTCCTGCAGCGCCTTCCAAAGACATTAGCTCAGAGCCAACAGGGTTATGTAAGGAGTAGATAAGTATTGCAACAGAGCTGGTTAGTAGTTGGGATAGCTGAAAAGAATACCCTCGACTGCCCTGGGTCACTTCTTGAGGAAAGAGCACTTATAGAATTGGCCGCTGTCTGGATCTGGATTTACAACTTTCCCCAATGGGCAGCCAGTGAAGTAAGCTTGTCAAGCAGAGAGAGATCCTGGCCAGTGGTGGGATTCAATTTTTTTCGATTTTCAATTCGATAAGATACTATTCTACTGGAAACTATTCGATAAGATACTATTCTACTGGAAACTATTCGATAAGATACTATTCTACTGGAAACTATTCGATAAGATACTATTCTACTGGAAACTATTCGATAAGATACTATTCTACTGGAAACTATTCGATAAGATACTATTCTACTGGAAACTATTACATAAGATACTATTCTACTGGAAACTATTCGATAAGATACTATTCTACTGGAAACTATTACATAAGATACTATTCTACTGGAAACTATTACATAAGATACTATTCTACTGGAAACTATTACATAAGATACTATTCTACTGGAAACTATTCGATAAGATACTATTCTACTGGAAACTATTCGATAAGATACTATTCTACTGGAAACTATTCGATAAGATATTCTACTGGAAACTATTGAATAAGATACTATTCTACTGGAAACTATTCGATAAGATACTATTCTACTGGACACTATTCCATGAGATACAGTATCAGTATAGAAATAAACCTGATCAGAACAACTTTTATGTTGTTATTGGGGTGAGGCGGATTGCAGCAAGATTCTAAATTGTATTTATTTGACCCTTAAATAAACGTAGAAAAATTTATGACAATTCCAAGCAAACAAACTCACTCTTTTGCTGCCATGTTTCCCAAAATGGCGGTGAAGGTGAAGAATATAGGGCCGCCGCTGCCACAGTCACAGTTTTCACAATGAATACATTAGATCAGTGTTTCTCAACCTTGGCCAACTTGAAGTCCTGTGGACTTCAACTCCCAGAATCCCCCAGCTGGCTTGGGGAAATCTGGGAGTTGAAGTCCACAGGACTTCAAGTGGCCAAGGTTGAGAAACACTGCATTAGATAATTAACAACAATACACCCAGAGACATACACATACCTCTTTCTCTTTTGTAATACTTTTCACCGATTCCAAATTATGAAAAAACGTCACTCCATTCTCTCCACTGTTGTAATATTGCGTGTTCATGTTGTGTAGCTGGTTAAATTGATAGAACTCTGGACGGTATTCAATTTATGTTTATTCATTGTAGTTTCACAAATCAGTGTAGAAGTATCTCCCTCAATTTCTCCTGTTTATTGTCTGTAAAAAGGAAAACAAACAGAAGTGGAAAATATTGAACATTAGAAGGTTTCCCCCCACCCCAACCTTCCAAAAAAAAAGTTGCTGTATGATATAATATCCAGGGTACCAAATGGGGCACCTAACCACTTATATAATACATCTCCAATGAACCAATAAAACTGGATATCAATTACCTAACAAACCAGGTTCAGGGGTTTACTTATGAAATATAAGGTTCGAAGCAATCTTGAGATTACACCAGCTGACAGATCAATCTTTACAGTACTGGTTGATTATAGAAATCATTGGGAGAGTTAGCAATAGCAATAGCAATAGCAGTTAGACTTATATACCGCTTCATAGGGCTTCCAGCCCTCTCTAAGCGGTTTACAGAGTCAGCATATCGCCCCCACAGTCCGGGTCCCTCATTTCACCCACCTCCGGAAGGATGGAAGGCTGAGTCAACCCTGAGCCGGTGAGATTAGAACCGCTGAACTGCAGATAACAGTCAGCTGAAGTGGCCTGCAGTGCTGCACCCTAACCACTGCGCCACCTCGGCTCCTCAAGTTGTCCAATGGAACCACAGAATACTCTCCCCAGTGAAATTTGTTTCTGCCACACCTTTTAGATATTTATTGAAAATATTTCTCTTCGTAAAAGCCTTTCCTATATGGATGTAGCATGAATGTATTCTGTTTCTGGATTTATCCCCTTCCCTTTTTAAAAAAAACAAAATGTGTATGTTGTGTATAGCAAGAACGATCAGTCCAGGAATAGTCTCAGAACCCCACTTCTCTTGAATGAGGAAGTATGATCCAATCCAAGGTTACAGATGCACAATCCCCAGATCTAGGTAGACCTAACATTTACAACTGTCCAGTCTTCTTTGTAGAACTGAGTCAGAGAGTGTATATATATACTCACACACATACATACACATACATACATACATACATACATACATACATACACACACACACACACACACACACACACACACATACATATATATGCTCGGGAAATAATTTGTTGTTTTTTTCCTTTCGGTGCTTCTCACGCTTGACAACTTGAAGCAGGGCCAGTTGGGGATTCTGGGCGGTGAAATTCACACACCTTAAAACCACAAAGTTTGAACACCTCTAATAGCAGGCCACCTTGACAGCCTATTCTGCCACCTCTGTCTGTCTCTCTCTTTGTGTGTGTGTGTCTGTGTGTGTGTGTGTGTGTAATGTTTCTCTCTATCAGCAATTGCTTTCCCCGCCACCCCTGTCTGTACTTCTTTGTGTGTGTGTCTGTGTCTGTGCTTGTGTGTGTGTAACGTTTCTCTCTATCAGCAATTGCTATCCCACCACCTTTATCTCTCTCTCTCTCTCTCTTTGTGTGTGTGTGTGTCTGTGTGTGTGTTTGTGTGTTTGCAACGTTTCTATCAGCAATTGCTTTCCCGCCACCTTTATCTCTCTGTGTGTGTGTGTGTGTGTGTGTTTGTGTGTTTGCAACGTTTCTCTCTATCAGCAATTGCTATCCTGCCACCTCTGTCTCTCTCTCTCTCTCTCTGTGTGTGTGTGTGTGTGTGTGTCTCTGTGTGTGTTTGTACGTGTGTAACGTTTCTCTCTTTGAGCAATTGCTATCCCGCCACCTGTGTGTGTGTGTGTGTGTGTGTGTGTGTAACGTTTCTCTCTATCAGCAATTGCCGGTCTAAAGTTCGAGCAATAAAAAGAGAGAGAGAGAATTGAATGTGTTGCATGTAGAAATTTAAGTCCTGGGCATTTTTTTTTTAATTTTTTTGCAGGCGGGCGGAAGAACTACAATTCCCGAAAGCCTGCGGGTCTGTAAGCAGCCCGCCGGAGTAGGAGGTGGTGGTTTTGCTTCCTTCTTGAGCAAGTTGTAGTTGCTAGTAGTTGTTGGGGAGCCCAGAGGCAAACTTTTCCTGCTCGACGCCCCTGGGGTTTTTTTTTTGCTTTTGTCGGGAAGGGCTTGATCCAAGGAGCCCCTTTCCCCAAGAGCCACCGATTAGGGTAGATTTAGGGGTCCCACTCTCCTGCCCTCCTCCTCCTCCTCCTCCTCCTCCTGCCGGGAAATGGAAGGAGGCATCGCGCAGGAAGAGCCGCTGGTCAGCTGCCCCGTTTGCCTAATGGAGCTGCCCTCTGCGCGCATCAACTCACATCTGGATAGCTGCTTGCAGCTGCAGGGCGAAGGGGAAGACTTGCTCACCGCAGAGGTCGGAGGCAGGAGCCACAGCGCCCCCAAACCCCCAGCAGGAGCAGCCGCGGCGCCCCCAAACCCCCAGCAGCCCTCCTTGAAGAAAATGCGTCTCTCCCGATCTCCGGAGCGGAGAAACCAAGAAGAGGAGCCGGGGAACGACCTCGGTTCTCCCCCGGTCTTCCCCCTTTTTCACCGGGGAAGGAATCCCGGAGGGTCCCCAGCGGGAGCGCCCCGGGGTGCTGCTACCTCTCCAAATCCCGGGAAGGGGGAAGAGCGGCCGGGGGAGACTCCCGAGCGAGCCCCAGGTGCCTCGGAGCCTCCGTTGCGCGGGGAGAGCTTAGCCCAAAAACTGGAAGGGAAGCCTTTGGCCGATAAGCTGCGGCCGAGCCACCTGGGGGATTACGTGGGGCAGAACCGGGCGTTGGGGAAGGAGACTCTCTTGCGGTCCTTGCTGGAGGCTCACGAAGTCCCCTCGCTCATTCTTTGGGGACCCCCAGGCTGTGGAAAGGTGAGTGATGCTAAGGGGAATCCCTGTGTCTCCCCAAATTTCCTTCCCTGGAGCAACTCAGAACAATGGACCAGCGGAGCAATCGCCTTCTTCAGAAGTTGCTGGTGCTCCATCCTTGGAGATTTTTAACAAAAGAGTAAGACAGTCCCCTGTCTGAAATGGTTTGTGTGTTTATTGGATTTAATTTTAACATGTATCCTCCTTTTTTAAAAAACAAAAGAAAAGTATACATATATAGCAAATTCTATTTTTAAACCCCGCCTTCCAAACTTATTTTTGGCCGAAATGTGGACCTGGTTACAATTCCCAGCTATTAATTTAATTTAATTTAATTATCAAAATTTATATGCCGCCCAATCCCGAAGGACTCCGGGCGGCTTACAAAAAGAAGAAAAAAAGAGAGAGAGAGAGAAAAAAAAGACAGTTTAAAATCACAACACCACATACATTCATTCTAATTGGGGGCTGGACCTTTAACAATGTGGTCAACAGCCCCAGGCCTGCCAGAACAGCCAGGTTTTTACAGCTTTCCTGAAGGCCATGAGAGTGGGTAAGGTCTGGATCTGGAGCTGATTCCAAAACAGCTGGCTGAGGAACTCTGGGAGTTGAAGTCCACAGGTCTTAAAGTTGCCAGGGTTGGAGACCACTGTGTCCACAGGTGTCCACCTGTGTCCGCAGGTCCTCAGGTCTTAAGTCCACAGGTCTTAAAGTTGCCAAGGTTGGAGATCACTGCTATAGCAGACCAAAAGCCATGAGTTCAAAGGAGCTGCCTGCAGACCTCAAAGACAGGATTATTGCAAGGCACAGATCTGGGGAAGGCTACAATAAAATTTCTACTGCACTGAAGGTTCCTAAGAGCAGAGTGGCCTCCATATTTCTCTAGTGGAAGAAATTTGGCACAACCAGGACTCTTCCAAAGCTGTTTGCCTGATCAAACTGAGCAATCGGGAGAGAAGATCCTTAGTAAGAGATCTGTTGGTCACTGACAGAGCTCGAGAGATCCTGTGTGGAGATGGGACAGAGTTCCAGAAGGATAACCATCACTGCAACCCTCTACCAATCTGGACTTTATGGCAGAGTGGCTAGGCGGAAGCATCTACTTAGTGCAAAATATATTAAAGCCAACTTGGGAGTTTGCAAAAAAGCACACAAAGGACTCTCAGACTGAGGAACAAGGTTCTCTGGTCTGATGAAACCAAGATTGAACCGTTTGGGCCCAATTCTAAATGTTACGTCTGGAGGAAACCAGGCACCGCTCATCACCTGCCCAATATCATCCCCACAGTGAAGCAGGATGGTGGCAGCATCATGCGGTGCAGATGTTTTTCAGCAGCAGGGAGACTAGTCAGGATGGAGGGAAAGCTGAATGGAGTAAAGTATAGGGATATCCTGAATGAAAAGCGTGACCCGTCAAAAGCGCGGACGACAAAAGCGCGATCGACAAAATCGCGCCTTTGACGTCATCACAGCGCGACGAAAAAGATCGAAAAATTCAAATAAAAATTAATAAAAATTAAATTAAAGCAAGCCGATTCACATAAAGGTAAGGGTTAGGGTTAGGGTTAGGGTTAGGGTAAGGGTAAGGGTTAGGGTTAGCTTTAGAGCGTTAGCGTTAGCGTTAGGGTTAGGATAAGGGTTAGCGTTACGTTTTTCGTTACTTTAACGGTTAGGTTTAGGGTTAGGTTTAGGGTTAGGTTAAGAGTTAGGGTTAGGGTTAGGTTTAGGGTTAGGTTTGGGGGGGTTAGGGGAAGGTTTTAGCTTTATTTTTACATTTTTTCGATCTTTTTCGTCGCGCTGTGATGACGTCACAGCGCGCTTTTGTCGAGCGCGATTTTGTCCTACGCGCTTTTGTGGTGGAACCATGAAAACTTGTTCCTCAGAGCTCAGGCTGGGCTGAAGTTTTCCTTTCTAGCACGACAACGATCCCAAACACACAGCCAAGACAACTCAGGAGGGTTCACCGACAAATGCGCGCTCGACAAAAGCGCGCCGATGAAACCGCGGCGAGAAAACCGTGAGTTTGAAATCGCACCGATGAATGAGCGCAGAAGTGCGCCGACAACAGCGCGCCTTCAACGAACAAGTAAAAACAACCGAATAACCCTAAACCTAACCCTAAAACTAACACTTAACCTAACCCTAAACAGAATTGTATTGTATTGTATTGTATTGAGTTTTATTTATATGCCGCCCTTTTCCCTGAGGGGACTCAGGGCGGCTTACAATCCAAAAAAAGGAAGGGGGGAAGACAGACTTTTTACATATAAGACAGTACATAGTTAAAACACAACATTCATACCACTCGGGCGGGTTACACTCTTAGCCCCAGGCCTGACGGGATAGCCAGATTCTAAGGGCTGTGCGGAAGGTCTGGAGGGTGGTGAGGGTGGTGAGGGTGGTGAGGGTACGAATCCCCACGGGGAGATTGTTCCATAGGGTCGGAGCTACCACCGAGAAGGCCCTCCTCCGCGTGGTTGCCAGTCGGCATTGACCAGCAGATGGAACTCGGAGGAGGCCCAATCGGTGAGATCTAATAGGTCGTGTGGAGGTAAGAACCCTGAACCTAACCCTTACCTTAACTGAAATTGCGCTGTAGGCGTGTGTATGACGTCGCGGTTTTTTCGCCGCGGTTTCATCGGCACGCTTTTGACGTGCGCGCATTTGTCGGGTCACGACTCAGGAGTGCCTTAGGGACAACTCTCCGAATGTCCTAGACTGGCCCATCCAGAGCCCTGACTTGGACCCTATTGAACATCTCTATAGGAACCTGAAAATGGCTGTCCACTGACAATTGCCATCCAACCTGACTGAGCTTGAGAGGATTTGCAAGGAAGAATGGCAAAAAAAACTTCCAATTCAGGTGTGAAAAGCTTTTTGTATCATACCCAAATAGACTCGAAGCTGTCATTGCTACTTCAACAAAGTACTGAGTGAAAGGTCTGAATACTTATGCCTATGTGATATTTCAGGTTATTTTTCTTTTTTTTAATAATTTTACAGGCATTTCTAAAATTCTGTTTTCACTTTGTCATCACGGGGTACTGAGAAGCTTAATGAGGGGAAAAATGAATTTCAACAACTGTAGAATCAGGTTGCAGCATTAAAAAACTTGACAAAAGTGAAGGGGGGGGTCTGAATACTTTCTGAATGCAGCGTAAACACTAAAGAAAGCAGTTTATCATCTAACTATAATCTATATGTCATGCCGTTGAGCTGCATTTCTCTCAGCAATGCAGTGAGCAGAATTATGGATATCACAGAATAATACATAATGATTTTCAATTTGGATAACAATTATCTTCCTGAGGGGAAGACAGATTTATTTTCTTCTGATCAGATGAGCGAATAGCATAAGATCCCTATTTATTTATTTATTATTAATTAGGCTTATATACCGCTTCATAGGGCTTTCAGCCCTCTCTAAGCGGTTTTACAGATTTTTTAGCAAATTGAGTCAGCAACTTGCCCCCACAGTCTGGGTCCTCATTTCACCCACCTCGGAAGGATGGAAGGCTGAGTCGACCTTGAGCCGGTGAGATTTGAACCGCTGAACTGCAGATCACAGTCAGCTGAAGTGGCCTGCAGTACTGCACCCTAACCACTGCGCCACCTCGGCTCTCTTTAAACTCCTAGACAAGTGTTTAGCAAAGCTTAAGTGTTAAATGCATTTAAAATTGTCATTAATAAGAATTACAATTTTCAGTTTTATTTGAGTATCCTTTTGAAAGTTGATTGTTTCTCACAACAGGATACTTTATGCTTCACCAGCATTTTTTGAATAGGCAATAATTGGAAATGTTTACGTAATATACTAAAGCAAACACTTCATATCATGGCTTAAAATACCATGTGGATACTAAGCCACTAGTATCTGGAGGTTAAGCTCCAAAAGTTTAAGTAACTCCATCTTGAATTATATCAGTCTATTCTAGAGACCACATTAGACTTTCCCATCCTGTTGCCCCTCCAGATTAATTAAAACTGTAAATCCCAGAATTAACAAATTAACTCTGGCCATATTGGTGGAAATTATCTGAAATGTAGCATCAGCGTATTTGAAGCCATCCAGCTGAAGAAGCATGTGCTAAATCAACCAAAGACAGAGATATTAAAGGCATAATAAATATATGTCTTACAATTAAGAATAAATTGGGTTATTTAATAGTGTCGATAGTGTCATTTTGTCTACATTAGAAGTTGGTGAAGGGCTTCTTTCTAGTTAAATGTGTATAAGATTACAGTCTTAATATTTTAAAAAGTGATCATAAATTATCACTAATAAGAATTACAATTTTCAGTTTTATTTGAGTATCCTTTTGAAAGTTGATTGTTTCTCACAACAAGATACTTTATGCTTCACCAGCATTTTTTGAATAGGCAATAATTGGAAATGTATCTGCTCTTCTTTTGATTTGATCGAATGATTTATATAATATGGTGTTTGATTATTTAATTGGTTATGTAAACTTCATTGAAGTCAAGGGAACCCTTAAATGCATATATAGTATCAGACCTAGAAGCCAGTCCCAATATTAGACCAATCCCCCACCCCAAAAAAATGGGGGGAGGTTGGTTTAATATGGAAATGGAAGCATTCTGAAATGCTTTCCATGCTCTTTTCCTTCTGTGGGCTGAGATATTTTTTTGTATGATATTTGTCTAGTCTTCCTCCTATCCCCCAACATCATTTCCACATACAACGTATTTCCAAATTGTTTAGAAATAATACACGATTCTTTTCTATTTGAAAGACCACAAAAGCTTTCAGGAGGTAATACGCCGGCATTTGCTAGTGGTCGGCATCAGGGTATTCTTTTCTTCAGAAGAAAGAGACAACCATTTGAAGCGCTATTAGTGCTATTCTTAGAAGTTAAAATTGTCTTGCCCGTGTCAAATTAGTCCATTATCCAAAATTGGAGGTAATGGGGAAATTAGGTGATAAAACTGGGGGGAGAGGGGAAAAAATCTCATTTTCAATTCTGCAAAGTTTGTATAAACGTCGACTTACAGCAGTGGTTCCCAAACTTGGCAACTTTAAGACTTGTGGACTTCAACTCCCAGAATTCTCCAGCTGGAGAATTCTGGGAGTTGAAGTCCACAAGTCTTAAAGCTGCCAAGTTTGGGAACCACTGACTTACAGGAACCTGATGTTGTGTAACCACCCTATGACAGCCGGATGAGCTGAGCAAGAGAATAATTGAGTTATGTAATATGCAGAATATACTTCTCAGAGACGAGGAGGAAGAATAGAGAAGGAATTGGTCCAATTGAACCTTTGAAAAGCTCATATCTTTGTCTCTTAGCTTTGTGTCTTCACTTTCTCATTTTCTGGGGACTGTCACTAGTTGAGAATTGTTGGAGTTTTAGTCATAGCATTGCAGGAGAGAAGCCCTTTGTGGAAATCAATATATAGCCTATTAACCAAGCATTGTTTCTTTCCTATTTTTTTTCCTCCCGCCAAGAATTCTTCCAAGATTTCTGGGAACATAACAAAACAATTGTATGGCACATTTTGGTTGGTAACTTGAACTATTCCTGAACATAATTACTTAGTTCAACCCCTTTGAACTATACCTCTATGTATATTTTTAAAAGTGTTGTCATAAACTCATATATGTCAGTTAGATACCCAAATCCTGATTAATTTTTTTTTAAGAAAAAGGAATAGGTTACATTCTCCCAAATGAAAAAAAAAGGGATGCTCTTACACTTCCCTCCGTTTTGTTATAACTTCATGATATCACAGTTTAAATAACTAGGTGTTTTAAATATATAATCAGTAACATAAAAATAAATCATTCTATCACTCTAATGAACAAATGGAGAAGAGCCGAGGTGGCGCAGTGGTTAGGGTGCAGTACTGCAGGCCACTTCAGCTGACTGTTATCTGCAGTTCGGCGGTTCTAATCTCACCGGCTCAAGGTTGACTCAGCCTTCCATCCTTCCGAGGTGGGTAAAATGAGGACCCGGATTGTTGTTGGAGGCAATATGCTGACTCTGTAAACTGCTTAGAGAGGGCTGAAAGCCCTATGAAGTGGTATATAAGTCTAACTGCTATTGCTATTGCTATTGCAGTTCGGCTGTTCAAATCTCACCGGCTCAAGGTTGACTCAGCCTTCCATCCTTTCGAGGTGGCTGAAATGAGGATCCAGACTGTGGGGGCGATATGCTGACTCTATAAACCGCTTAGAGAGGGCTGAAAGCCCTATGAAGCAGTATATAAGTCTAACTGCTATTGCTATTGCTAAATGGCCATTAAACATATGGTTCTAAGTCGAGGAATATATCTCCTCTGAATGTATGTAGGTCTCAAGGGAGCAATGTGGGCTGAAGGATCTGTTTGTCTGAATTCAGCAGAAACTCAAAAAGGGTTTTATAAACCCCTGAAGGGGAGTGTATCTGACTTCACACAATAAGGGGCATCAGTCTGGATTACTAACTGGGCATCAGTCTGGACTGCTGATTAAAAAGAAAGGAAAGTTTCCATGGCTGCAAATGGTCCAGCTGCTTAAACGTAAGTTGCAACCTGAGTAAGTCGCCCTTTGATTTATGACCCTTTAATGTGCAGGATTTAGATTTTTGTTTGTCTGCCACGGAGTGCTCAGGTTTAGCTGAGAGAGACATCGACTGTGTAACCCAAGCCCAGAGCAGCTTCAGCATTGGAAATGAACTTGGGAGCCAAAAACTCAGTATATTTGCAGAGAGAGAGAGAGAGAGAGAACTAACCTTGTTTATGTAAGTGTACTGATGACCAGACATGGAAAAAAAGGATAATTAAGTGAATGGCATATTACATAGAAACTGACCTGAAGATGACACAGCTGCTATCCTTGGTTTTATAAGGGCAGTCTTAGATTGCATTAATGTCAGTAATCAGTGGTGAGAATGCGTTAACTTCAAAGAAACATGCTGCCTTTGCGATTGGTGTTGTGTTTCGGTGAGCTTATTTTTATCACATAGCTTACCTTGAGTTTTATTCTAAACCTAATCATGAGAAGGCAAAAGCACTTCGGGTTCTGCCTGTGTGTGTGTGTGTGTTTGTATAAAAACATTTATTTTATTATATTTTGCTTGGCAGTTGAATTTCGATGGAGCTTTTTGCCCTTTTTCTATAGCCCTTCTCCCATGCCTGCCCTAGAGAGATGAGAAGGTTGTATTGGCATAGCAATAGCAGTTAGACTTATATACCGCTTCATAGGGCTTTCATTTTAGGGTCTCTGCCATGCATGCAGGAGATGTGCATGCATGTGTGGGGATGGGGGTTCGCAGAGAGGTATGGTGCCCCCCCCCCCGGGTGACCTGTTTTTGGTCCCAGGAGGCTTCAAAACGGGGCGTGGAAGGTGGGTTGTGTGCATGTGCAGGAGGAGCACAGTGGGGTCATGTGCATGGTCAGGGGGATCACACTGGGGGGGGTCATGCACACATGCACGGGGGGCACATGCATTGTGGGTGTGGGCACACCAGGGGTGGGTTTCTCGCCCTGTTCCAACCGGTTCGGTTGGAACGGGGCCGGCGGTGTCCTTGTGCACGCACGCGGTGCACGCATGCGTACTAGCGTCTGTGCGATGCTCCAGCTGCTCCTGGACGATCGCGCAGGCGCTGTATGCATCCTGCGCATGCGTGGAAGCGCAGAACTCCTCAAAACCGGGTAAGGACCGCGGGCGGGCGGGCGCACCCTTCGCCGTTCCCGGAAGTTACTTACTTCCGGGTTCGGCGACCAACCGGTTCGCAGGGACTGCCGCGAACTGGTTGAAACCCACCCCTGGGGCACACCTGTGTGCTGTCGCGTGCAAGAGAGAGATTTCAGCACACGAGAAAAAGATTAACCATCACTGATATAGGCACTCTGCTTGAGCAGGGGAGCTGAACTAGAAGTCCTCCAAGATCCCTTCTATCTCTGTTATTCCGTTAATATGCGTGATGTGCTTTTAGCACTTAGCAAATGCAAAGCTAAATATTGCCCCCTTAATGCTCTTTGCCTGTTGTATTGGAAATGAGTACCTGCCGCTGATAGAACAGGATACACAGCAATGCAGGTCTGGAGTGCAGTGCTTAACACCCTTAATTTAGCATAGCAGCCCTTGGTTGAGTTCGCTTCTCTTTTACAGAACGGCTTTTCCAGCTGGTTTCCCGGGAATGTTGGCAATGACGCTGTGAAATGAACGCAGCAGCGCCTCCTCTACAGCCCCACCTGCCTCAAAACTCACAGTAAACCTGTTGTGACTCAGCAGAAGTTTGCTGTGAGTTGAGTCGGGATGCAGGAATAACAATGCAGCTGGGGCTCCTTAGTGTGGTCTTCTGGAGATAAAAGGACTGATGGTGGCCACGCCCTGGTTGCAGAAGTCAACGTTCATTCCTCCGTTCATGGTTCCTAATTTGAAACGTATGTCCATCCTACATATAACATTTGGTTTACCTATAAAGCCCTACACACAGCACCATGTCCTTCGTCCTACAAGACAATTTGTCCCCGATTATTTCTACTTGGCTTACAAAGTCTAGCACAGTTATCTAGCACAGAGAGCGGAGGTGGCGCAATGGGTAGAGTGCAGTACTGCAGGCCACTTCAGCTGACTGCTAGTTCGGCAGCTCGGCGGTTCAAATCTCACCGGCTCAGGGTTGACTCAGCCTTCCATCCTTCCGAGGTGGGTAAAATGAGGACCCGGATTGTTGTTGGGGGCAATATGCTGACTCTGTAAACCGCTTAGAGAGGGCTGAAAACCCTATGAAGCGGTATATAAGTCTAACTGCTATTGCTATTATAGTCACTGTGAGATCACAGGGCTGCAGCAGGCCAGCTTAAGCTAATGAAAATGACATTCTTCTTAGCAATAGCAATAGCAGTTAGACTTATATACCGCTTCATAGGGCTTTCAGCCCTCTCTAAGTGCTTTACAGAGTCAGCATATCGCCCCCACAGTCTGGGTCCTCATTTCACCCACCTCGGAAGGATGGAAGGCTGAGTCAACCTTGAGCCGGTGAGATTAGAACCGCCGAACTGCAGATAACAGTCAGCTGAAGTGGCCTGCAGTACTGCACCCTAACCACTGCGCCACCTCGGCTCTTAGCAGGGAATGTTGGAAATTGTGATCATGTGGCCATGGGGAAGCTGTGATGGACAGAACTCAGAGGGCAAGTTGCAAGTCCTCCTTGTTTACGCATCATTGCAAGGTTAAAACAGTCGCTGAAGGACTGTTGGTAACCTAATGGACCACTTGTAACGTGGTAAGCGTTGTACTGACTAATACTTAGAAAATCATTACCCCCTTTAGAAATCAAACGTAGTTTTGCAGATGCGGGTGCTAGTCCACAAGAATAGCACTAAATTGCCTTTGTGTCTGAAGGTGTAGATTGCAAAAATATTCAGTAACTGGGCAGGCCTTGTAGCTGTGGGTCAGAAATAGTTACTGCGACAAGGACCCATAAGAGACCCAGTAGTAAATCACTGTTGTAAACTGTGGTGCCCTATTAAGAGGTCAAAGCAAAGCGGACAGCCTAATTCTCCCTTTAATAAGTTAGAAAAAACACCTGCAACAAATAAATTAAGATTTATTGTCTTTCTTAAGGCCAATTGACGGCTGAAAGAAATAGCTAAAAGCAGCCCCCCCCCCTTTTTCAGATTCACATATTCGGTGAGATAATATGAACCTGCTCTCAGAGGAACTTCTAGAACCCTACTGAGTATGTCCAAGGGCTAAAATAACTCTTGGATCCCAGCCAGGGGGGTAGGAGATCTGTTTTCCTCCCCACTCGACCTCCTGTCTGGATGCTAATTCTTTTTTAAGCTTTAAATAGTTTAGGTTTTCTATTTAGGTAACACCCCCCCGCCTCTTTCCATTGGAATTATTTTACATACATATACCCATTCGCTATGTTTCTATCCCAATATTTCTTTCACGTCCGTGTGCTTTCACATAGGTTATTTTCTGTTTTCAGAACGAAATCAGCATCCTTTGCCGTTGTTATTTTTTTTTTCATTTCAGACAACCTTGGCGCATATCATAGCCAGCAGCAGTAAGAAGAACGGGACACGATTTGTGACCCTCTCCGCCACAAGTGCCAAAACCAGTGATGTCCGAGACGTAATTTTCCAAGCCCAAAATGAAAAGAGACTCTGCAAGAGGAAGACTATCCTATTTATAGACGAGATACACCGGTTCAATAAGTCCCAACAGGTATTTGAATTGAATTTGAATTTTGAATTTACTTCATTTGTATGCCGCCCTTTTCCCTGAAAGGGACTCAGGGCGGCTCACAATTCAAAGGGAGGGGAAAAACAAACAAAGTTACAAAATATAAAGACCATACACAGTTAAAAAACACAACAATCATACCATTCGAAGTGGGGCTGCAAGTCTTTAGCCCCAGGCCTGTCGGAACAGCCAGGTTTTAAGGGCTATGCGGAAGGCCTGGAGGGTGGTGAGGGTACGAATCTCCATGGGGAGTTCGTTCTACAGGGTCGGAGCAGCCACAGAGAAGGTTAAGAGTATTAATTTTACTATATGCAGTCAGAATACTAGAGTATTTGCAGCGAAGTCCTTCAAGTCAGTGTGCTTCGGCAACGGATTAACTCTGAGCGATTGTGATGCGCCTTTCCTTAAGGGGCTCTGGAAATCTATTTAGAGAATTATCTAATTTTTTCTGTATTTGTCTTCTGAAGCAGAACAAGATTTGAGAGAGTGCCTGGCCCAAGGTCACTTAATAAGCAGAAATTTGTGCCAAGGTCTCCCCAGTTCAAGTCCCCACACTTGATCTGTTATATCATGCTGGCATAATGCATGTTTACGTGCATTTTGTCTTGAGTTTAGAGAGCCATTTTACTTGCCATTAAAAATCAGTGCCGATACCTGATACTGCCATATTGATGCCGATTGCAGCATGAAGATTTAACGTTATTACGGTCTTGTTTAAAATGGCAAGTTTGGGATTGAGAATTTGGCAGCCACTTCCATTTTTAATATACCTTCCTAGCCCGCTAGCAAAAAGCAGAAACTTCTTTTCTAGGTGATGAAGGGATAGTCAGAACATTACAGCCATCTTTACTTAGATTGTTCATGAGTAAAAAAAGTACTTTTTGGCTTTACAATGTTAGTTTCACAACTAAAATAGAACGCTAGAACGTTTTTGAGATGCAGTTGGTTGATTATATCATCAAATGACCACATAGGGAGATTTAGGGAGACTTGAGATGAATACATAACAAAAATTATATTAAATAATTAAACTATATTAAAATAATTCCATTAAATAGGGGGTGGATTGCAATGAAACTAGGCTATGATAAAAATTTCCAAACATTCACCGTGTTATGCATAATATCCAAATGTACCTGGTGTTTTGCAGTCTTTGACTAATCCTTTTGAAAATCAAGGAGACTGGTTAAGATTTACCATCACACCCTTAATTTCTCCAAAACAATATGTTGCAAAAACATACTGTTTTCAGTATCCTGCATGATCAAGGTTATTGTGGCGTCATAGAAATAAACCTGGTTACAATGAATGAACCACATTATTAGATGCGTAAGCCCCAGAGCTAATGTTCTAAGGCTCAAGATGCTTTCCACACAAAAGTTTTTAGCTCGGTGTGGTAATGAGGGCAGAGGTGATTGTCTACAACACAAAACTATTCACAAAGCTGTTATTTTTCTAAGCAGACGAGCTATCAATATACTCACATGGGATGTCTGCGGTTGTCATTGAGTTGACCAATTGTTTGGTTTCCTCCCATATCCAGGACACTTTCCTTCCTCACGTTGAGTGTGGAACCATCACCTTGATTGGGGCGACCACAGAAAACCCTTCCTTCCAGGTCAATTCGGCACTGCTGAGTCGGTGCCGCGTTATTGTTCTCGAGAAACTCTCCGTCGAAGCAGTGGAAGCTATTCTGATGCGAGCTGTCAAGTCCTTAGGGATCCAGGTTCTGAGCCAAGACGAGGGACTCACCAGCTCTTTGAATGCCAACCACAGCCAGGGCTCTGAGTAAGTATGCCTTGTAGACTTGCAACGTGTTAACTTACACCGCCGAAGGAATCCGGTGACAGATTGCCAAAGCAGAAGGCAGGAAGAACTTATGGAGCGGAAAGGGGAGGGAGGGGGGTGTTAATGCAAAAACCAAAGTCTTTTAATAGCAAAGGAAAGGGGTTGTGTTGAACACGGAGTAGTAGACAACAGCAGTGTGAAGCCAAAGTTTGAGCCTAATTCTGTAACATCTGCTCTGGCCATTGGCCATTTGACAGCAGCTGTGTATTGCTCTTAGGTTCCTCATACAATTTCTATGCAGCAAGTTTATCACAATATTCCAAAATGCTGGGCAGTTCAGCTCTCCCTGACTTGGTTTTGATTCTGTTATGATCGGAATCACCTTTGGATCCTGGGTATTTTATTAAAAGTGAACAGCGAAGGAAAAATGATTATCTCCCCTAAGGACACATTGCTGATCCTAAAATGCTATCCAAACAATTCAAGTAAATATTTAAAATCAATTCCAGGTAAAATTATGGAAGCCTACCTCGTGTGAAATCTTTGCTTTCCTCTTGCCTTGTTTCAGAAATTCAGAAGTCTAAACGTTAAGATTAATAGCAATAGCAATAGCAGATTTTTATATACCGCTTCATGGGGCTTTCAGCCCTCTCTAAGCGGTTTACAGAGTCAGCATATCGCCCCCAAGAACAATCCGGGTCCTCATTTCACCCACCTCGGAAGGATGGAAGGCTGAGTCAACCCTGAGCTGGTGAGATTTGAACCGCTGAGCTGCTGATCTAGCAGTCAGCTGAAGTAGCCTGCAGTGCTGCATTTAACCACTGCGCCACCTCGGCTCTAATTAAGTGCTAGATCAGATTGAAACATAGAAAACAGCTACATTTAATAAATTATATACTAGGTTTAAGGTTAAGGTTTAATGGATTTGTATGCCGCTAAATCCCGAAGGACTCCGGGCGGCTTACATAAAAACAATTTAAAAATATTAAAAAATTTAAAATACAAGGCAAAGCGAATTAAAAGAACACAACATGCACTCAATCTTAGTGGGTCTGGAGCTCAATCAACTACAACTTCTTCAATATAAAAGCATATTTATTTTGCCTAGCGAAGCCGGATCAGGAGCATAAGGAGCTGCCCATGGGTCTCAAAAATCTATTCCTAGCTTTAAATAAGAATTTCTCTAGGTCAGCACCAGGTTAATTAAAGAAAAAAAAAACTAATTTTGTTTCTGCTTGGAAACCAATTATGGACTTTATACTTGAAGCGGGGAGAAAATGAAAGTTTGATTTTAGGTTTTGCTGGTTATATGTTTTTTTTGGTTATAGAAACGGTTAGTATATGTGATTATATAAAAGTAAACAGTTGAGGTTTTACATTACTAAGAGCCGAGGTGGCGCAGTGGTTAAATGCAGCACTGCAGGCTACTTCAGCTGACTGCTAGTTCTGCAGTTCGGCTGTTCAAATCTCACCGGCTCAGAATTGACTCAGCCTTCCATCCTTCCGAGGTAATAATAATAATAATAATAATAATAATAATAATAATAATAATAACAACAACAACAACAACAACAACAACAACAACAACAACAGTTAGACTTATATAGACTTCATAGGGCTTTCAGCCCTCTCTAAGCGGTTTACAGAGTCAGCATATTGCCCCCAACAACAATCCGGGTCCTCATTTTACCCACCTCGGAAGGATGGAAGGCTGAGTCAACCTTGAGCCAGTGAGATTTGAACAGCCGAACTACAGAACTGCAGTCAGCTGAAGTAGCCTGCAGTGCTGCATTTAACCACTGCGCCACCTCGGCTCTTTTGGTGGGTAAATGAGAACCCGGATTGTTGTTGGGGGGCAATATGCTGACTCTGTAAACCGCTTAGAGAGGGCTGAAAGCCCCATGAAGCGGTATATAAGTCTAACTGCTATTGCTATTGTTACTACCTTATTCTACTGCATCGAAAGGAGTTGAAGTAAATATTTTTGTCTTTTCCACTTTTTTCTCTTCCCCTTTTCCTCCCCTATTTTCCCATTATTTCATTTTTTTTCTTTGTACTTCTGTATTTTATATTTTGAGAAACTAGTCAACATTTTAAAATCAGCATTGTCTTCACAGAAGTCAATACGTTAGTTAATGTTAATATTATGAAGCCTTTTATTGGGGGGGGAAACCATTATCTTTTATTCAGTTTCTCCCTGATAATTAAGAAAAATGATACTCTTCTAACTAGACTGAATGATTTAGGGCAGTGTTTCTCAACCTTGGCAACTTGAAGATGTCTGGACTTCAAGTCCCAGAATTCCCCAGCCAGCATTCGCTGGCTGGGGAATTCTGGGACTTGAAGTCCAGACATCTTCAAGTTGCCAAGGTTGAGAAACACTGATTTAGGGGGACAAAGGCATCTTGCCTCCTTATTTAGGATATTCCATGTGTCACATTTTCATGTCGCAGCAGGATATAAACAGTGGCTTCTGGGACAGAGGCAGAGTAACATAATGTCACAGCTGTGATTACAGCAATTCTTTGTCTGAGATGGGAGGCTTTTGTTTCTGAATGGAATGTAGATAGTAGAAACTATTTTTTTCCTCCTCCTGTTCACAGTTTTGTGTTTCACTATCCATTCTGGGCATCTGTGTATTCTTGGGCATATGCTAAATAAATATAATTTAAGCTGGTCGGGCCAAGGCTTTAAGCTTTAGGATTGGTGAACCTTTGTTAATAGATTACGGTGATCTCCCAATTAGAGTTCGGTGTAGAAGGTACACATTTTAATAGCAATAGCAATAGCAGTTAGACTTATATACCACTTCATAGGGCTTTCAGCCCTCTCTAAGTGGTTTACAGAGTCCGCATATCGCCCCCAACAACAATCCGGGTCCTCATTTTACCCACCTCGGAAGGATGGAAGGCTGAGTCAACTCTGAGCCGGTGAGATTTGAACAGCTGAACTGCAGAACGCTGAAGTAGCCTGCAGTGCTGCATTTAACCACTGTGCCACCTCGGCTCTTTTCCCCCTTCTCGTTTCTCAAAAGAAAGAGGTTTTTTAGTGAGCTTGTTGCTACTGTGCGGTTCTTCAAACTGGCGAGTATGCTTTATGTCCCATGTGGTGGCGCAGCGGTTAGAAAGCAGTATTGCAGGCTAACTCTGCCAACTGCCAGCGGTTGGACCCTGACAGGCTTAAGGTTGACTCAACCTTCCATCCTTCCAAGGTGGGTAAAATGAGGATCCAGATTGTTGGGGGTCAAATATGCTGACACTATAAATTGCTTAGAGAGGCCTGTGAACAGTGGTGAGTTTCAAAAATTGTTCGAACCTACTCTGTGCGTGTGGTCTCCTTTGTGGGAGTGGCTTGCCACCCATGTGACTGGATGGGAGTGGCTTGCCGCCCGTGTGACCGGATATGAAGATGCCGACGACTCTTGTCAGAACCACCTTAAATTACTTCACACACAGCACTGGCATGCATAAGAATAGGATGTAAACTTGTTTTTTAAAAGGCATCTTTGGTTTGCGTTAAAACAACTTCAACACACGCAATGCTCTGATTGCACCACAAACGCAGTAGTCATCCTTACCTTTCACAGAGGCCCTGAGTTTTATAAATAGGAGCATGAGAGTGTAAAATAATCATATCCAAGGACCAGTGGTGGGTTTCAAAACATTTTGGAGCCTCTTCTGTAGGTGTGGCCTGCTTTCCGGGTCCACTGGTGGAACCTCTTCTAACCGGTTCGGTAGATTTGACGAACCGGTTCTACCGAATAGGTGCAAACTGGTAGGAATCCACCTCTGCCTGTGAAGCACTATGAAACTGTATATAAGTCCAAGAGCTGTTGCTATTGCTATGTATATTTATGTCACCCCAGCTCCACCAGTTGAGTAAACATGAATAAACTGAAGCGCAGAAAAGTTAAGAATCTTACTCAAGGTTATATAATCAGTAAAAAAAATCAGAAGCCTTGAAAAGTACTCTCTATCTTGAGGGTCCATAGATCTATACTAGTACTATATACTATACTATACTATACTATACTATACTATACTATACTATACTATACTATACTATACTATACTATACTAGAACATGGTTATTAGACGGCATAACTTACGCTGAGGTTTCAGCTCTTTCTAAAAGAGATCAAAGGTTGACCTCCTTAGTCAGCCTTTATCTGCCTGCATGTAGGGAAAGAAAGATAAACGAAGGTTTTCTGTTGTAACTACAGCTCGATATTTACTTATTTAGCTTTTTGTCTTTGTTCCTATTTGACAGAATAAATAAAGCAGTGAATGGTGTTGATTCAGGGCGAAACATGGTTCGAATTTCAATTTTTAGTATGGGTTTGCAGTGATTCCCTAACCTGGCTTGAATGTGGCCATGTATAGATTTAAATCTCACTACCATTTTATCTTCTGTTTGTTGTCAAAGAAGGACAAAGAATTGTTTAAAGTTAGCTCAGCAAGAAGAAGCTAAGATCAATGTAGAGATGTCATTAATTTCTTTATTTCTTTTTTCTCAATAGATTTTAGTTAAAAATCCATACCATGTACGGGTTCTGGGAAGTCGGGGGGGGAGGAGGGGGGGTTGGGGGGAGGGTGGTGGGAGGGAGGGGTATACATTAGGCTAGGCAAGAATTTGGTGGCAAACTAGAACTATTTTGACACACACAAAAAATTGTACTCCGATGTCTTACTGATTGAGGAATGATGAAATGTTTGTTTTAAAAGAAAATAAAACTTTTGAACCGACAAAGAAGGACTCAGTAGAATATTTAATACGACCACATTATATATATTTTTTAATATTCTGATGTCGAAAGCCAAGGAGACAGAGGACATATTCTTTGTCAAGCCTCTGTGATGTTTGGAATAATTTCATGGGGATAAAATGTTGGTCTGTCTCACTCTCAGTGTTGATCAAATGCGATTTTGCGAACAAACAATGTGTAACGAACTCAGATGTTCCATCCTTATTGGAAGTAATGAGTTGAGTTTTTATTTCAGGTTATGTGTATGCATTGAAAGAAGAGCAATAAACACGCTTGCCTGCCTTTGTGATGGCGATGCGAGGGCTGGGTTGAATGGGCTCCAGATGGCTGTCCAGGCAAGATTAACCAACCCCTTCCATCAGAATAACAACCATGAGTGTTCTGTTAAACAAGTGGTCATCACCGAAGATCATGTGAAGGAAGGACTCCAGCGATCCCACATTTTGTATGACCGAGCTGGTGAGTGGCAAATACAACAGCCCTTTATGGCAGTATTGGGAAGGAAATCACATACTTTATTGTTTATTTCTTTATTGTAAGTTTATTTATAGGCCGCCCTTTTCCCTGAGGGGACTCAGGGCGGCTTACAACTTGTGGGGAAGAGAATACAGACAGTGACATATAAAAACAGTACATAATTAAAAATAGAAACAACATTCATCATTCGGGTGGGGACGAATTACAATCTTTATCCCCAGGCCTGACGGGCTAGCCAGGTCTTAAGGGCTGTGCGGAAGGTCTGGAGGGTGGTGAGGGTACGAATCTCCATGGGGAGATCGTTCCAAAGGGTCGGAGCTACTACTGAAAAGGCTCTCCTCTGCATGGTTGCCAGTCGGCACTGACTGGCGGATGGAACTCAGAGGAGGCCTAATCTGTGTGATCTGATAGGTCGCGAGGAGGTAATTGGCAGGAGGCGGTCTCTCAAGTACCCAGATCCACTACCATGAAGGGCTTTATGGGTGGTAAGTAGCACCTTGAAGCGCACCCGGAGATCAACAGGTAGCCAGCGCAGCTCGCAGAGGATAGGTGTTATGTGGGCGAACCGAGGTGCACCCACAATCACATACTTGAGTTAGCTGGGTATTTCCGATCAACCGCTTTTGTACAGTATACATTTTCTCTGCCAAGGGAATCGTAACTTATACGGATTCATGTAGATGAACTTATTTATTTATTTTGTGATGGAACTTATTTATTTATTTATTAAAATTTATATGCCGCACAATCCCGAAGGACTCTGGGCGGCTTACAAAAGAAGAAAAAAGAAAAAGAGAAATAAATAAATAAAAGACAGTTTAAAATCACAAAACCACACGCATTCATTCTAATCAGGGCTGGACCTCAACAATGAGGTCAACAGCCTCCAGGCCTGCCGGAACAGCCAGGTTTTTACAGCTTTCCTGAAGGCCATGAGAGTGGGTAAGGTCCGGATCTCTGGGGGTAGCTGGTTCCAAAGGGTCGGAGCAGCCACAGAGAAGACTCTCCTCCGGGGGCCCGCCAGCCGACAGTGTCTGGCTGACGGCATCTGAAGGAGGCCCAATCTGTGGGATCTTACCGGCTCTGGGAGGAATGTGGCAGTAGGCGGTCTCGTAAGCACACTGGCCCTAAGCCATGTAGGGCTTTAACGGTAATAACCTTTAAACTAAGAACTAAGAACTAAGTAACAATACACAATATAAATGAGCATTAAAATAATAATGCAATCCTGAATATTGTAATGTTCTATGACACCAATACAATGGAATGTAAAATGTTTGATATAGTGTCCCACAAGAGGCAGCTTGAAGCTGGGAAAGCAGCAGGTTTTTTGCCCCAAGATACTTCGAAGAATGCAACTTTTGTCTGTCTTAAAGTAATACCGTCATGTTAAAATTAATATACGCTTTGGAAAAATAGGCATTTCAGTTGCAGTTCCTCTGCTACTCAGATGCATTGGATGATCTTTTGGTCTGTTTCTCAAAAGGTGAAGAGCATTATAACTGCATCTCTGCGCTTCATAAATCTATGCGTGGTTCGGACGAAAATGCTTCCCTTTACTGGCTGGCCCGAATGCTTGAAGGGGGTGAGGATCCACTGTATGTGGCAAGAAGATTGGTAAGATTTGCAAGTGAGGATATAGGTGAGTAACTCTAAAGGACATGGATTTCTGTTCTGTCCCCGCTTCCTCGCTCGTTAACAGACGACAGGCAGACAAACTTAAAAGGAAAGAAAGAACTTTATCAGTCCTCGGCTCAGACTGGCTGCGAGCCCAGAAATAAACATAAATAAAGTCTCTGACGAGAAGATAACAGAATGCAAAACAAAACTCTTACAAAACAATTCACTTCTCCAAGTATCTCCTTGAATCAGGGTTGCAGAAAGCAAATCACTTCTCCAAGTGTCTCTCACAAACAAACCATGACCGATGAATGATGAACGAATGAATGAACGTTGACTCCTGCAACCAGGGCGTGGCACCATCTGTCCTTTTATCACCAGAAAACGCCACTAAAGAGCCCCAGCTGCATTGTTAATCTTGCATCCCGAAAAGGCTCACAGGAGATGTCTGCTGAGTCACAACAGATTTCTATGGGCACTTTTGCCCAGCTAGCCCCTGGATCCTTATGGCCACTCTAGTAGCTTTATCTCCAACACTGCACTGCGTCCCTCACGCTGCCAACCAGCTTTTAGTTCGAAAGTGCAAGTTATAGTCATTGTCCTCCTTACAATATAGGACATGTGGGAAAACCTGCCTCCAGGGCAACTATGAAGGAGCAGGGGACAGTTTTTGAGATATTTGCTCTAGAACCAAACTTTGGCCAGAAGTCAATCAGCTCAGTTTTTGAGAATTGCAGTTCTAACATATCAGGAGAAGTGCAGAGTATAACAGGAAATATTATACCATTTGGAGTCATCTGACTGTTTAATAGATATCATTATGAAAGTGTATTTGGCTCATTGAAACTGGAAATGAGCCGTGGTGGCACAGTGGTTAGGGTGCAGTACTGCAGGCCACTTCAGCTGATTGTTATCTGCAGTTCAGCGGTTCAAATCTCACCGGCTCAAGGTTGACTCAACCTTCCATCCTTCCGAGGTGGGTGAAATGAGGACCCGGATTGTTGTTGGGGGCAATATGCTGACTCTGTAAACCACTTAGAGAGGGCTGAAAGCCCTATGAAGCGGCATATAAGTCTAACTGCTATTGCTATTGCTATATCCTGTTTTACCAGATAAATATATCCTGTTATTCATCAAACGTCTAGACCGCCAACTTAAAAAAACAAGCATCCAAGTAGTAATAACTGCCCAAGGGAGAAACAGGCCATCTTAATACAACCCCTTCCCCTAGTGTCCAGCCCAACCATCCAAATTGAAGCCTAGGAGAAAATCTAGGGTTTTAAAGATCAGTTTGAGGCAGATCTCATATAAATCTCTCAAGGACAGATGGAGCAATTGAAGGCCTACCTCTTGGGTCCTACTAGTTGACTTAATCTTTGATTAAGCATTGATAAATGCTTAATCAATTGGCCTGAAGGAAGCCAAGTCTTTGGAAGCACACAGAATTCCATTTCCATTTATTGAATTTATAGGCCGCTCAATCCCGGAGTACTCCGGGAGGCTTGCAGAAATAAGAAATATTAAAAAGGATTAAAACAAATAAGACAGAACAAATTAAAAGAAATTCAACATGCACCCAGTCTAAGCGGGGCTGGACCTCAATCAAGAGGTCAACAGCCCCAGGCCTGCCGGAATAGCCAGGTTTTGATGGCTTTACGGAAGGCCGTGAGAGTGGGTAGGGTCCGGATCTCTGGGGGTAGCTCATTCCATAGGGCCGGAGCGGCAACAGAGAAGGACCTACTCCGAGGCGTCACCAGCCGGCATTGTCCAGCTGATGGTACCCGGAGAAGGCCCATCCTGTGCGATCTTATCGGTCTTAGGGAGGTGTGCGGCAAATAGAAAGGCCCTGTGCCAGGGGTTTAGGGGTTTACTTGAGTCGACTTGACTTGGTGGGTCATATTATTGATTAGAATATCAAAATTTCATTATAGGATTGGCAGATCCCTTAGCCTTACCTCAAGCTGTGGCTGCTTATCAAGGTTGCCACTTCATCGGAATGCCGGAGTGTGAGGTAATATCCTTTATAAACAGCCAATATCAGAACTTCTAAACGTTACTCTTTTTCTTTTACAGATAGTCCTCAACTTGCAACCAATTTAATGATTGTTCAAAGTTACATTGCAAAAAGGGGCTTATAACCAGTCCCCATATTTATGTCCATTGTAGCATTCCCACAGCCACGTGAGCAAAATTCGGGTGCGTGTTATTTACGATGGTTACAATATCCCAGGGTCATGTGATTGCTCTTTGCAATCTTCCCAGCTGACTTTTAGTAAGCAAAGTCAACAGGGGAAGCTTAATGTGATTCATTTAACAACGCCAGTGATTTGCTTAACAACCATGGCAAAAATATCATAAAATTGGGCATGACTGACTTTACATCTATCTAAATCAGTGTTTCTCAACCTTGGCAACTTGAAGATGTCCGGACTTCAACTCCTAGAATTCCCCAGCCAGCATTCGCTGGCTGGGGAATTCTGGGAGTTGAAGTCCGGACATCTTCAAGTTGCCAAGGTTGAGAAACACTGATCTAGATTAACAATGGAAATTCTGGTCCCAGTTACAGTTACAAGCCGAGGACTATCTGTATAGTAATTATGCTTTCTTCTATTGTATATAATTACTAAACTATATGACTACCGTATTTTTCGGAGTATAAGACACACCTTTTTTCCTCTAAAACGAGGCTGAAAATCTGGGTGCGTCTTATACATCGAATACAGCATTTTTTTTGCCTCAGAAGCCCCGCCCCTTCACCAAAATGGCCAAGCAAAGCCTTATGAAGGCTTTCAGAGAACTCCTGGGGGATGGGGAGGGCAGAAATTAGCAGAAAAATGGGCCGTTTATTGCCTCCCCAACCCCCAGCAGCACTCTATAAGCCTCCATAAGGCTATGCATGGAATTCTTTTGACAAAAAAAGGCCCATTTTCACGAAAAACAGCCCATTTTGTTGCTCGTTTTTGCCCCCTCAGGAGCACTCTACGAGCCCCCCCCCCCCAAGGCTATTCATGCCTTTTTTTAAAAAACACGGGCCCATTTTCGCGAAAAACAGGCCATTTTGGGGAGGTTTGCAGAGTGCAAAAACTTTTTTCTTTCTTTCGGAAAGCTGTTTAGTTAGAGTGATTGATAAGAATGACATTGATCAAGTGCTGTGACAGCAGAAACAAGTCTTAGGTGCTGCAGATTGTCAGTGATTCCCTTCTCCAGCACATGGTTAAATACACCTGGAAACATCTACCTACCTACCTACTCTCTCTCTCTCTCTCTCTCCCTACCTATCTACTGTATTTCTCTCTCTCTTTCCCTCTACCTTCCAACCTACCTACTCTCTCTCCCCTTCCCTCTCTCCCTATCTACTGTACTTCTCTCTCTCTCTCTATTTCTCTCTATCCCTACCTATCTACCTACACACTCTCTTTCTCCCTATCTACCTACTATATTTCTCTCTCTCTCCCACCCCCTCTATCTACCTATATATCTACCTACTTTCTCTCTCTCCCATCTACTGTGTTTGTCTATTTTTATCTCTCTATCCCTCTACCAACCTACCTACTTTCTCTCTCTCTCTCTCTCCCTACCTATCTACTGTATTTCTTTCTTTCTATTTCACTCTCTCTCTCCCCCCCTTTCTCTCCCTACCTAACTAACTACTCTCTCCCTACCTATCTACTGTATTTCTTTCTTTCTATTTCACTCTCTCTCTCTCCCCCCCTCTCTCCCTCCCTACCTAACTACTCTCTCCCTACCTACCTACTGTATTTCTCTCTCTTTCTCTCCCTCTCTATCCCTCTATCTACCTACCTATTTTTCTTTTAGAAAAACGCCTCTTCAAAACATGGGTGCGTCTTATACTCCGGTGCATCTTATACTCCGAAAAAACGGTAGTCCTGTAACCTTGTATGTTTTTCCTAGGAATATGTGCCAATGAGTTCAATTTAGGAGGTACAAAAGCTAACATTCCAAGCATGGAATGTTCCAGAAAACTCTGGAAAGAGTCATTCCTCTGATTCATGGCAATCATGTCACTCTGGCGATGTTTTAGTAATTTCAAAAGTTAATTTATTCTGAACTAGAAACAATTAGTAGTATTCAAAGACTGGATCAGGCAGAGATTTCCACAATCTAGAATAGTATGACTGGTCCAGAAAAGAAAACAGTACATTTCACTTGCTTCTTTAATTGTGCCCTTGTTTTTGTTGGACAGGTCTTACTGGCGCAGTGTGTGGTCTATTTCGCCAGAGCACCAAAGTCTATTGAAGTGTACAGTGCTTACAGTAATGTGAAAACATGCATAAGAGACCACCAAGGACCTCTTCCGCCTGTCCCTTTACATTTGCGGAATGCACCAACCAAGCTCATGAAAAATTTAGGTTACGGTAAAGATTATAAATATAACCCTGTGTACAAGGATCCTGTAGGGCAAGAATATCTGCCTGAAGAGTTGAAAGGGATTGATTTTTTCACACAAAGAAAAATCTGATGGAACACCATGTATTGTCACACGTGATTCATATTAATCCCGTAATATTTTTCTTAAAAGTTCATTCCAGTTTTAGGAAAACTCTTTATTTTTCCAGGCTAGCCATATTAAACTGGTAGCCTCAAACTGGAATACCTACCTTTTTTTGTATTAAATAGTATGTATGTTAATTAAATTATCTTTGGTACAAATGAAACTATTTTGGGGATATTCGACGGTTCCAATTCGAGGCAAAAAGCTGCTCAGCACAGATATACATATACGCATTAATGTTGTCAGGGGTTCCTTAAAGAAACTATACCTTTTCTACACTAATTGTGTAGTCAGAGGAAAATATGTGTTCTATATAAGGACCTGCTCTTTTTCCACTTGAGGTCCAAACAGCTGCACATTCCCAAACCATTTTATACTACAAAGAATATTTTATTGCAAGTTTTATGCAAATGTAAGAATTGTTTGATAACTTTGCATCAAATACATATTATATATAGTTAAAAGAAAAACTAAAATCACTTGATTTGACCAAGACTATAAAGGACATTATTTCAAAAATATAAAAAATCAGGATTGCCCAGCTTAGCTAATATTAGGCTTTTTCAATGGGACATAATATAAGTATAGATTTAATGCAACCAATAGAACTTTAAAAGGCCTAATTTTGACGTGTCCTTGATTGGAACATGATTTATTCCAGTCTGTAAAAGATACACTGCATTTGCACCTTAAGCTGAAAAAAAAAACCCCTTATAATTGAAACGTAATGAGGGAATATTTTTGAAACTGTGAAAATAAAGTTAATTTACAACCACCACTGTTTCCATTTTGCTAAAAAAAAACTTCAGTAATAATATTGTAATTACTCTGTTGTATGGTGTGCAGCCTTATACTGTGTTCCTGAGATTCTGTTTTGCTAGCCCAGAACTCCATCCGTAGATAGTTGTAAGAATGGGCTGGGAAGGGAAGGCAAAGTAGACATAAAGGCAAAATCATTTGGCAGCTTATCTTAATAAATGACAGCCAAGGGGAAACATGAGGGGGCTTTCTTAAATATTTAAAGCAAGAATGCCTCTAAATCATCCAGCAAAATAAACTCTAACTGAATAGTCAAAGTAACAAGCCCTTCAAACTGTCACTAGAATTTCTTTATTTCACACCTGCCTTCAATATAAAGCAATGCCTGAAGGATGGAAAAACAATATATAGTTCAGATTCACTGGGGAGAGAGAATGTGGACAAAAAATACCAGAAAATTAGTAAATTGAGGTCACTAGTGACTCATATGTGAACAATTATCATCTCTCTCTCCCTCTCTCCATCATGTCTATCATCTATCTATCATCTGTCTGATATCTATCTATCCATCCATCCATCCATCCATCCATCCATCCATCCATTCAGAGTTGCCAATTTTCTTACTGCCAGTTGAATTGTGCTCCTGTGCATGAGAGATATCCAGGCAACATAAACTAAACTGAATTGTAGAAGTAATAAGCTCTTCAAAATGTCACTAGAATTTCTTTATTTCACACCTGCCTTCCATTAAGGAGGGACAACAATATATAGTTCAGATTTACTGAGCAGGGAGAATGTGGAAAAAGTATCAAGAAATTGTAAATGGAGGTCACTAGTGATTCACACGTGGACAATTCTGCATTTGCTGAATGATAAGAAAACTTGTACCATAATTCCTCGTAAGATACGTACTAAGATGCCAAATTGTTTTGTATTTTTAAGAACAAAAAGGTTGCTCTCTGGATTCTATATTATCCATGATTTTTCCAGGACCAAAGACTCTGGACAAAGGACTCTTACAATATATTGAATGAAAGCCAACTTTATTCCAGGAATTCATATGTTATTCATTTTACAAATACAATGCATAGTAACTGCCGCTTGCCTGACAGCTTCCAAACAGCTCAAACTTCAATACCCAGAATTCCTAGCTAGCTGGAAATTAAAAGAACTGAAATCAAACACCTTTTATTGATTACCTTTTAGAGCAAATTGTCACAGAAGATCTGTTAACATAAAATCAAGAAAATTCAAGAAAATCTTAAGGTGGAAAACATCTGGGGCAGGGGTGACAAACTTACGGCCCTTGGGCTGGGCGTGTCATGCACTGGCCACGCCCACTCCCGGTTTAGCGAAGGGAGGAGGCGGTCACAATATGTCACATGATGACGTGGGTTTGACACCCCTGATCTGGAGGAACCCAACTTATTCAATTGCACCAAGCATGCAGGGAAGCGTGTGTTTTATAGGAGACTGGAAGTTGGTTTTATGTCTTACGATACTCTTTATGGAGAAGCAAATCTACCAAGGAAGAGTATAGTCTTTGTTGGATTATGACGGATAAAAAATAGGAAAGGATGGTCAGCATTAAATTTCAAGGGCGAACTATTCGAAGCTACAGCAGCAGTAGCTGCAGCTGCTACGGTGCCCACTTCATTGACTTCCAGAAATGACTTGTGGACAATTTTAGAGACATGGAGATCCCCAGATCCTGACATTCCAGACAAATCAGCCTTGCTCACCTCAAACATATCTATTAACCCCAAGGCTTCAAAATAAGATTTAAGATCGTACTCTTCTTCCAGGTGAAATTTAGGTAGATGCACACAGACGTCCGTGTCATAATTCATATTTTTGGGCTGGGTCCATTCTTGCAGTTTTTTCAAAGTCAGCTGCTGCTCCAGCTAAAACGGCAAAAAAAAAGAAGTAATCATTTGAAACATTTCCATTTCAGCACAGAGTAACTCCTTGCTGATAAACAGACCATCTCTGATTTCAGTATGAATGAATTCGCAGAGCCAAAAAGCACATTTCTCTAGCTTAGAGTGCTAAACTATTTGCATCTTTAACAGATTTTCAGATGGAGAACAAATTAATGCAGTCTTTATAGCATAAACATTATTAGAAGTAAACACAATTTGATCCTACCAAGTATTTATCTGATATTTAGAATAATTTTGCTTAGGATAATAATTGGACAGCAATAGCAAGAAAGCAAGAGAATCACCTGTTCCAGTCCTGTGGAATTATCCTCAATGTCATCAGGCAAAAGGATTATCATGCTAAGATCGTTTCCCTTGTATGGAAGTTCCAGCAGACGGGACTTGCACTCAGGGATATAACGAAAAGGAAGTTCCGCCTTCATAGACATCATCTTCACAGTCTTCTTTTCTCTCTGCATTATTTTAAGAATATTACAGTGAGGAGCTTATCAAACCAAAAAGAAATAAAGTTTCTCTATGTATAAGCTGAAATTGATAGAACTAGTTGGAGGAAATGCACCTTTGCAAAACTTTATTAATATATACCTGGTTTTTGGAATCATACAACCTATTAAGCTAAATGAAATTCATCTCCAGGTAAGGATAAACAGAACATCTAAACAAGCTTAAAAAATAAACTAAGGGGGGGGGGAAGCCTACCTATAGTATAAAAATAAATAAAAACTGCTTTATTGTTTTCCTTCATATATCAGAGCAAATAGACAAATGTCCCACTAAATTCAGTAAAATATTTCAGAACGGAATTAGGTTTAATTTATCGGAAAGTTGAGATTTGTAACTAGTAATCAGGCTCAAAGGAAGTGATGTAAGGCTGAAAAAACATGAGTACAGATAAGTTAGGATTATGTGTTCAACGCTATCATAAACGGTTGATGATGCTTCGTGAGAGTCGCTATTGCTACACCCACCCATACCACAAGCTGTTATAGAAGAGAGACAAAAAATATTTACCTTATTTAGCCTAAAAGGCTTGTCTTTAGTATCTTTTTCGTTAAATGCCTTTGCCCAGTTGCCTTTAAAGTAGACAGCATTCACCAAAACCAATATAGTGTTTTTACGGATGGATTCTTCAGATAACAAGTCAGAGATTTTACCTTGATAGAGAAATTTCACCGTTACAATTAGCTGTGCCAAAAACTGAGACTTAAATAATAATAATAATAATAATATCAGATCAACGAGACTAATCTAAATGCCCTTGTTAAGTGTATATTTCCACTCTGTAATTATTTTGCAAGTAGTTTTCTTTTTTAAAAAATCCTGAATTAGCAAAATCTCATGGACTGGCCATTTCTGTCAAGTGCTCAAGGTGCCACATCTCGGGAATCAATCAATCAATCAGAATAGAGCTGGAAGGGACCTTGGAGGTCTTCTAGTCCAGCCCGCTGCTCAAGCAGGAGACCCTATACCCGGGATGCTGAACCTATGGCACATGTGCCACAGGTGGCATGTGGAGCCATTAGTCAGGGCACGCGAGGAGTTGCTCTATCTGCTGGCATGCGCGCACTGGCCAGCTGAGTTCAGCCTTTTTTAAAGCCATTTGTTTGCTCTCCCCAGCCTCCAGAGGCTTTATAGGAGCCTGGGGAGGGCGAAAACAGCCTCCCCCTCCCCCGGAGGCCCTCCAGAGGCTTCAGGAGCTTCCCTGACCCCCCAGGAGCGCAGAAAATGGCCCAATGGGCACACTGGAAATTCGGGAATGGACTTCCGTTTTGCTTGTAAGGTTGGTTTAAGCCCTCCAGAGGCTTCAGGGATCTTCGGGAGGCTTCCCTGAAGCCTCCGGAGGACCAAAAACGACCCTAGGAGCAAACAGGAAGTCACTTCCGATTTCCTCGTAGGGTCAGTTTTTGCCAATCCCAGAAATTGGTCTTTTATGGCAGCATTATGGCAAATAAAAGTAAGGGTTTGACTATCACGTAGACCCAAGAAAAGATAATACAATAGTTGTTGTTTTTTTAAAAAAAAAAAATCTCACCCTCAGTCTGCTGTTCAACCCATTTGTTAATTTCATTTCTTGCCTTGCCTGGAGCCTGTGAGAAGTCCACTGTGGATAATTCAGCTCCATACAAATTCTGGGTGCTTGTCAAGAAACCCTATGAAAATGAGGCATATATTTAATTATAGAATTTTAAAATAAGTATATTTTTAGGGATAGCAAGCGGGGAAGCATTTACACTTAATGAACAATAACAATGCTCGTCTCCAATCAATTAGAGATGTAATTAATCTCCTCGTTCCTGCTCGGCAGCCATTACTTTTTGTAACTGCATATAAGCAAGCACTCATAATACCATAATGAAGACATGTCTCTCAAGGCTGATGCAGCCTGTGTTGAAATTTTCCAATTCACTGTCATGATAACCATGCTTAAGTTGAACAACACCACTAGCCGCCTTCAGTACTTTAACCATGAGATTAGCATCGTTTGTTTTGACTGAATTGTACCCTGAACAGAATGGTCTTTGAGGAACGTTTATCCTTCTGAAAAGAAATGCATATTATACATACAGTTTGTAATTTAATTGGAAAATCTGGATCTATCTCATAAGGTGAGCTGCGATACTTATCACACCTGTCACAAAAAACACAACTGTATGGGGATAAAAGAGAGAAAAACAAGGAACCTGTGAATTGCACATTTCATAGCTGCCATGGAATATGCACCTGGAGAAGGAATATGGTGTGGGGGTAGGGAATTTTAGCAAAACACGGTATTTTCCCACAAAGACGCCCAGATTAAATGGCTGTGAAGTCCCAAAATGGAGGAGGCAGAGGGGAAGAGGGGAAGGGTAGCCACACCCTGGAATCTCTCAGGATATATTAGGTTAGATGGTTATAACTCTCATTTGGCAAGATTCTGTCCATTAGGTATAAGAAAATGAATGACTGGATGTGATAGCAATAGCAATAGCAGTTAGACTTATATACCGCTTCATAGGGCTTTCAGCCCTCTCTAAGCGGTTTACAGAGTCCGCATATCGCCCCTAACAACAATCCGGGTCCTCATTTTACCCACCTCGGAAGGATGGAAGGCTGAGTCAACCCCGAGCCGGTGAGATTTGAACAGCCGAACTGCAGAACTGCAGTCAGCTGAAGTAGCCTGCAGTGCTGCATTTAACCACTGCGCCACCTTGGATCTCACTGCATCGTCTTTGGGCGGGGCTGATCAGAGCAGACCTCATTAAAAGAGATTAAAGTTTCACTTCAAGCTAAGAATAATTGTACCGCTTAATAACATCGCCTAACAAAACTTGCAATTGACTTATAAAGCCATTCTGATGGTCCATAAATTATGGATGTTTATTTATTTAGCAATCTACTTACAGACAAAAAGTTGTAAGTTTTTTCTCCATACAACCTATTAGCAACTTTCAGAATGTAGGGCGCATTGCTCCGGTTAATTTTACTGTTGAGCGTGTGAAATTTTGAATGAAAGTCTTCAACATCACCAAAATGAAGGGTCTGCGTGGAAAAGATAAGTCCTACTTTAGTACCAATAAGAACAGTGAAATTAGGATTAGTGCAAAAATAATTTTGTCTAAGAACAATGGACACATTTCAGAAATCTACAGATTCACAGGTAGAAAGAATACATAAATAAACAGCACAATGGATCAAACTTAAGTTTCATCTTAAAAGAGACGTATATAATATCTAAGATTAATACATATTGTGGGAAAAATTGGGGATTTATCAAAGCCTGAATGTGTATACTATATATATTCTGTCTTGGGAATTTAGAAAACAGGTTGGTTTATTCAAAATGACCTTAGGGTATCAGTTGAGAGACCGCCTGCTGCCAATTACCTCCACTAGACTGATTAGATCCCACCAATGTTCCCTCTAATTTTTTTTCAGTGTGAGCGGAAAAGTATAGTGTTTGAGCGGCACATTTTCATGCCTGAGCACCTGAATTTTTTTAACAGATGTCACCCAAGACAACAACGAAATCAGTGTTATTTGAAAGTCAAAGTTATATTTATTCAAGGTGCACGTTTAATTAAAAGTGTTATATATCAGTATCACTTATATTATTAAAATATTAAAATTATGTATAGTGTTTACAGTAATGTACACTGTTATTCACTGAAAGTCTATCTCATCTTAAAGTTTCTCACGTCTGTCTTTCTTTAACAACCATTCCGAGTACACTTTGTCAAGATCAATCTGCACCACTGAAGTCTGGTAAGATCGGATTCGCATCAGCATATCCAAGTGCTCAGTTTGCAGCCGATTGCGAGCTTTGGTCTTGATGGCATTCATCAAGCTGAAACCTCGCTCACAATCGGCGCTTGATGCTTGGAATGTTGCGCAGATGTCCAGCAGACATGACAGCAATCCAAACTGTTGCTCTCTTAGTACAAACTGAACTACATCATCAAATGAGTGCATTAATCCAGACTTGAATTTCTCTGACACCAGAAATCTGAAGTCACGATATTGTGATTGTACAGCTGATGTGATGCTGACTTCATCCAAATCGTCAAAGAAATGCTGGTATTTTCCAACCAGAGTTGCAATCTCAGTTTCCCCAAAATTAAAAGAATTCACATTCGACAGAGCAGCAGTTTCGAATATATTCCAATCTGTCAGCTCATTGTCTGGAAAACGACTGTCAAGATGCAAGCACAAACGTTCAATAAATCTGAGTATAGGAGCCGTGTCAATGTCTGGGTTGCTCTCCATATATTCGCGAGCTTCGTTATTCCAGTAAACCGTTTCACCTAAATACTGCAGGCGAAGCTTGGCTATTCTGGCCTTCACAAACTGAACAGCTTCTATTGGTGTCAGGTTGCTTCTTTGCAACAACTTGTTCAACTGGGCTAATTCGCTAACAACGTCATCAAACACAATCAATGCAGCACGAATCTGTGGATCCGTCAACTTTTTGTAACAATATTTACATACTGGGTCACTGTGTGATTCTGCTTGCTCTTTACAGTATTCAAGCAAAACTGTAATGTTTTTTATTAGTGCTCTCAAGGCAAAATGTCTGGAAAGCCATCGTACTTCATTCAACGGTCTGAAGGCTACTGCTTCACAGTCAAGAACTTCTGCTAGTTCTGCAAATGCCGTTTTCTTCACAGAAGAGCGGCAGAATAGTGTGTACACAGTGCGCAGTAAAGTCTCAATGTCTTTCATAAGTGAGATGTGTTTACATGCATCATCAATCCCCAGGTCTTCCCGATGTGCCACACAGTGCTGTTCAACCAAATGGGATATATCTCGACGAAGCTGAGCAGCCACACCATTATGCTTACCCAGCATCACAGACGCACCGTCTGACGTAAACATTACCATCTTTTGAAGATTGATATTGTTTGTAGCATAGAACTCTTTTATGGCTGCTGTGATTGCTGTGCTGTCGCATGTTGACAACTGTAAAATTCCTGCAAACACGGTCTTATAAATTGCAGCATTAGACGGGCGGAATTTCGCATACAAAATCAACATTTTGGTGACTGATACATCGGTGCTTTCATCAGCAATAAGAGTATGACAACTGGCATTACGTAGATCATGCATGACTTCTTTCTGAACAACTGCATTGATGCACTCCACAAACTCAAAGCCATAATTCTTGCTGCGCCAGCTCTCTGGAATGGACACATACTTGCCTATGTGGTCATGTATGGCTTTGACTGATAACATTGACACATTCATGTTTATGGCCAGCAACACATTATCAATCAAAATTTTGACTTCATCAGCATTAGCATTTCTGCGCAGTGAAACTTCTTTTCTGTTCGCTTTGTCTTCTGCACTTTCAGTCAGTAGCCTCGGCAGCCCTCCAGATTTCTGGCATCGTAGTTTAGTGATCGAATCCAGGTGAATCTTCTGATTGATATGACGCTTCAAATAATCAATTTTCCAATCGTTCCATCGTTTTCCAGTGGCGAATGTGCCACCTGTACAAGCTTCTTGGCATATTTGGCAAACAATGTCATCACTACTTTCACGATAAGTGAAGATATCACCCAGTTTTGTTAACTGTTTTCTAGACGAAGTTGGCAGTTCAGTTTCTACTAACTCTTCCAACCATTCTAGTTTAAACTTCCAGCTGCACTTTTTCTTCGTAACAACATTTACTCCAGCTTTACGTTTTGACATCAGCACTGACTGATGATGTACCTATAGGGTTAGGGTTTATCAATTATTACAATTATCTTTTCAAATTCATTTTGGATTAAATAAAAAAGAGCTTTGAAATGAATATATAAATGGCACTTAATACCACTAATATTAAAATAGTAAATGTTTGATATACTTCATTTTAATGAATTTCACTTGAGATACTTCATTTTAATGAGTTAACAACATTCAATTGCAAAAGTTGTCTATACACTGTATGCTTCTGTGAATGTATTATATGCAATTTGCTATTTTAAATGAGTAAAATTATTAAAATAACCATAATTAAAGTCTCATTCACATCTAAGAGTTTTCTTCCATCGTTAAGTTGTAAACTCAAGGATTTATTGCCTCATGTTCAACAATGCTTGTTGATTGTTTAAAAATTTGTGGGAATTTGCTCCTTTCTGTACAGAGGGTTTCAGTAACCTACTACTACTGCAAAACTGCATACTACTTGCAAATATAGATTGTTAAAATGGCTCTACCATAACCAAATAAGAGAAAAAAACACCTTCCTTTTGTTTATAAAGTAGTGGTTTTAGTTTGCTCTGTGGAAGTCACTATTTTAAACTGAAGTTTAATTAGATTAAAAGCAAAAATATTCTCAATGACTTTGAAAATCCCAATGAGTTATCAAATATAGGTACTCCTTCGTTACAACGTGGGACTGGAATTTTTATTACACAGAGAATCCTGAAGTCGGGCGGGGCTGAGGAGGGAGAAAAATAGCTCAAAAAGCTACATTGTTGCTAAATGTAACCGGGGAGAGTCAGTCAGCCCAGCCAATAGCAAATTAGCCGATCTTGCAGGCAGGTCTGAGAGGGAGGGAGGAAAAAACTCCAGACAGCAGCAGGGCTCTCTGACTCTTCTAATTCCCCGTGAAAACTGCTCCAAACTTAAATCTTTAAGATCCCCCTCCCTCCTCCTTCCTTTTTTCTTTACAGAATCTACACAGAATCACAGAGAATCCTGAAGTCGGGCGGGGCTGAGGAGGGAGAAAAATAGCTCAAAAAGCTACATTGTTGCTAAATGTAACCGGGGAGAGTCAGTCAGCCCAGGCAATAGCAAATTAGCCGATCTTGCAGGCAGGTCTGAGAGGGAGGGAGGAAAAAACTCCAGACAGCAGCAGAGCTCTCTGACTCTTCTAATTCCCCGTGAAAACTGCTCCAAACTTAAATCTTTAAGATCCCTTTCCCGTTTTTCTTTTCAACCTACACTGATTAGAGAATCCTGAAGTCGGGCGGCAATGTAAAAGGTTTAGCTGGAGGAGGTTTTGATTGCGATCGCTCTGTAGTTCGTGTCCAGAATACCTGCCCCACGTGCCTCTGCGCGGCAATTAGAAACGACTGCGCGGGGAATTGCAGGCATGTGCGCGGCCGCGCAGGCGCGCACCTTAGAGGGAACAGTGGATCCCACAGATTAGGCCTCCTCCGAATTCCATCCGCCGGCCAGTGTCGACTGGCGACTACCCGGAGGAGAGCCTTCTCTGTGGCTGCTCCGACCCTCTGGAATGAACTCCCCGTGGAGATTCGAACCCTCACCACCCTCCAGGCCTTCCGCAAAGCCCTCAAAACCTGGCTGTTCCGACAGGCCTGGGGCTAAAGAGCTGTTCCCCCCTGTCTCGAATGGTATGACTGTTGTGAGTTTTAAATCATATATTATTATGCTTGCTGTTTTAAATTTTTTTGTCTGTATCCCCTTCCCCGGTTCGAGTTGTGAGCCGCCCTGAGTCCCCTTCAGGGGGAAAAGGGTGGCATATAAATATAATAAACTGAAGTGAACTGAACAGTTACAGAATCTATGTAGACTACTATGGCACAAAACTAATCGGAATGGATAAGGAAAAGTTAAATGTTAGTCTGATTTTCATTAACAAATGATTTTTTTGATAAAGCATAGCAAGAGAGTAGAGAATGTTTCCTTTGAATACAACGGAGAGCATCCAAATGTTTATGTTCAGTTTTGTCCTCACATCCTTATTCCATACAGGTTGGACAAACTCTATGTGGACAATCTAAACTAAGGGTTTTCAAACTGTCTCACAGTGTAACCTGTCGGTTAAGAACCTTTGATCAATATGCCAACTATTTTATATTTATTTATTTATTATTAAAATTTATATGCCGCCCAATCCGGTAGGACTCCGGGCGGCTAACTTTGATAGAAAATTGTCTGTCTGTCTATCTGTCTGCCTGCCTACCTACCTACCTAGCTACCTGTCTCCATCAATGAACTCCCCGTGGAGATTCGGACCCTCACCACCCTCCAATCCTTCTGCACTGCTTTAAAGATCTGGCTGTCCTGGCTGTCCCGGCTGGCCTGGGGTTAAGATTCTAACCCCACTCGAATTGTGTGACTGTTGTGCTTTCTTTTTAATATGTTTGTATTGTCTCCATGTTGGAGTATTGTTTGTCCTTCCCCCCCTCCCCTTTTTTGAACTGTGAGCCGCCCTGAGTCCCCCCAGGGAAAAGGGCGGCATACAAATAAAGGGAAATAGCAATAGCAATAGCAGTAGACTTATATACCGCTTCATAGGCCTTTCAGCCCTCTCTAAGCGGTTTACAGAGAGTCAGCATATTGCCCCCAACAATCTGGGTCCTCATTTTACCCACCTCGGAAGGATGGAAGGCTGAGTCAACCCTGAGCCGGTGAGATTTGAACCGCTGACCTGCTGATCTAGCAGTAGCCTGCAGTGCTGCATTTAACCACTGCGCCACCTTGGCTCATGAAATGAAATGAAATCCATCCATCTGTCCATCCTTCCCTCCCTCCCACCCTCTTTCCCTCCCTCCATCTATCATCAAGTGGCTAGCTGATGATATTAGCTACTTAGCGATCTCTATCATTGACCTATCTATCTTTAGCATCCATTTATCACTGCTATTATCTTGGAAACTGTTTGTTCAGCTGGAGTAAATCACGAAAGAAGCGACATCACTGATCTTGTGTCTTACTCACTTTCTGGAAGTCCTAACGAAATCTCGCGATGTGCTTCATACATTTTAAGTCGATGATTCATCCCTAAACTAGAGACGGTCTTTCAAATAGACAGAAGTGAAAGTACAACTCTCCTTACAGAACAGCCAAACTTCCGCATATTTCTATAACTAACACGACAGAAAAAAATCCCTGCTGACCTTCAGGAGTTGCGAGGCTGTGTTACCCCGGGCCCCCAAGACGATCATGGCCAGGGCGGAGGAAATGCTGAACGGAGAAAAGAAAACGTTGCCCGTTGGCTTCTTCAACTCTTGGAAAAAATCCAGAGCAAAGTGCGAGTTGGCATCAGCCAGTTTTTCCATGGTGACGAAGCGGAAAGCTTGGAAAGGAACGAAGAGAGAATTCTTCCGGAGGCTCCTTGGAGTTGAGAGCCGCTAAGGCGAGCAACGAGGACGGGAGAGCGAGCGAAGCTTTCCGTGCCTTCAATCCCAGCCTTACCTGCCGAGTGAAGAGCAGCGGCGAGGCTCCAGGTGGGTTGATATAAAGAGAGCCTCTCCCGCGTCAGATCTCGGAGTTCCGAGGAAGGGAGCGCCGGGGCGTCTCTGGAGCCGGAGGGGCGGGAGCGCTCCCGGACTGGCCTTCCCCGGATGGCCCGGGGGGGGGAAGAGAAGGGGGGTTGGAAGGCGTGAGAAGGACCAAAGAGTCTGGACAAAGGACTCTTGCGTTGCATTGAAGGAAAGCCAACTTTATTCCAGGAATTCAGATGTTACTCATATTACCTGCCGAGACAAGACCAGTGGCGATGCTCCAGGTGGGTTGATGCTCAGAGAGCCCCTCCCGTGCCGATCTCCGAGTTCCGAGGAAGGGAGCGCCGGGGCCGGAGGGGCGGGAGGGCCCTCGGACTGACCTTCACCGGATGGCCCGGGGGGGAGAGAAGGGGGTTTGGAAGGCGAGAGAAGGACGAGAGGAGGAGGAAGGGTGGGGGCTGCCGTCCAGGTGCCTCCATCCCAAGACCCGGCCTCCAATACACGCCTTTATGCCCCCATCTGCCCCAGTTGCCAAAGCTCCCTGCATTCCTTCTTGGTATTGTTTTGTGCATCGATTTTCTCCTTCTATTCTTCTTCCCTACAGGTTGGACAATTATTAACTCCCTCGGAGTTCCGAGGAAGGGAGCCCCGGGGTGTCTCTGGAGACGGAGGGGCGGGAGAGCCCTTGGACGGACCTTCCCCGGATGGCCAGGGGGGGAGGGGAGAGAAGGGGGTTTGGAAGGCGTGAGAAGGACCAAAGAGTCTGGACAAAGGACTCTTACGTTGAATTGAATGAAAGCCAACTTTATTCCAGGACTTCAGATGTTACTCATATTACCTGCCGAGACAAGACCAGTGGCGATGCTGAAGGTGGGTTGATGCTCAGAGAGCCCCTCCCGTGCCGATCTCGGAGTTCCGAGGAAGGGAGTGCCGGGGTGTCTCTGGAGACGGAGGGGAGAGAGTGCCCTCGAACTGACCTTCACCGGCCAGGGGGAGAAGGGGGTTTGGAAGGCGTGAGAAGGACGAGAGGAGGAGAAAAGGTGGGGCTGCCGTCCAGGTGCCTCCATCCCAAGACCTGGCCTCCAATACACGCCCTTAGCCCCCCCCCCCCGCCCCAGTTGCCAAAGCTCCCCCGCATTCCTTCTTGGTATTGTTTTGTGCATCGATTTTCTCCTTCTATCCTTCTTCCCTACAGGTTGGACAATTATTAACTCCCTCGGAGTTCCGAGGAAGGGAGCACCTCCATCCCAAGACCCGGCCTCCAAAACGCTGAATGTTTTGATGAATATATTGATTAAAAAGAGAATTTAATCTTAAATTGGGTGATTTTGGGTTTGGCTAGTCTAGAGAAAAGAAAGACAATAGCAATAGCAATAGCAGTTAGACTTATATACCGCTTCATAGTGCTTTCAGCCCTCTCTAAGCGGTTTACAGAGCCAGCATATCGCCCCCAACAACAATCCGGGTCCTCATTTGACCCACCTCGGAAGGATGGAAGGCTGAGTCAACTTTGAGCCGGTGGGATTTGAACAGCCAAACTGCAGAACTGCAGTCAGCTGAAGTAGCCTGCAGTGCTGCATTTAACCACTGCACCACCTCGGCTCAGAGATGACTAGAGGTGACATAATAGGAGTATTCCAGTATTTGAGAGGTTGCCACCAAGAGCAGTGGGTCAAATTATTTATCAGAGCCCCTACAGACAGGACAAAAAACAATGGATGGAAACTAACCCAGAAGAGAAGCAACATGGAACGAAGGAGAAACTTTCTAACAGTGAGGACAATTAACCAACAGCTTCATGGCAGAAGTTGTAGGTATTTTCTCACTGGAGGTTTTTAAGAGGAGACTATACAGCCACTTCTCTGAAATGGTAGTGGTTTATGCATTGAGTGGCTCCACAGCATTTTTAATATTCATTTGCTGAGATTAACATCTGTTCCAACACTCCTGGCCTTCTGGAAGAGTCTTAAAATCTGACTCTGCTGGCTGGTCTGGATCTATCTCATAAGGTGAGCTGTGATACTTATCACACCTATCACCAAAAACACAACTGTATGGTGATAAAAGAGAGAAAAACAAGGAACCTGTGAATTGCATATTTCATAGCTGCCATGGAATATGCACCTGGAGAAGGAATACGGTGTGGGGGTAGGGAATGTTAGCAAAACACGGTATTTTCCCAGAAAGACGCCCAGATTAAATGGCTGTGAAGTCCCAAAAATGGAGGAGGGAGAGGGGAAGGCTAGCCACATCCTGGAATCTCACCACCCTCCAGACCTTCCGCACAGCCCTTAAAATCTGGCTATCCCGTCAGGCCTGGGGCTAAAGATTGTAACCCACCCGAATGGTATGAATGTTGTGTTTTTTAATTATGTATTGTTCTCACGTGTTAAATGTTTGTTTCCCCCCCCTTTTTAAGTTGCAAGCCGCCCTGAGTCCCCCCAGGGAAAAGGGCGGCATATAAATAAACTTTCATAACTCATAACTCATCTCTCAGGATATAGTAGGTTTACTGAGAGAGAATGTGGGGAAAAAATGTAAATTGAGGTCACTAGTGATTCACACGTGGACAATTCTGCATTTGCTGATAAGACAACTTGTACCAAAATAGCTCCTAAGGTACGTACTAAGATGACAAATTGTTTTGTACTTTTAAGAACAAAAGAGAGAGCCACTCCTGCGCAGATCTCGGAGTTCCGAGAAAGGGAGCGCTGGGGCGTCTCTGGAGCTGGAGGGGTGGAAGTGTCCCCGGACTGACCTTCACCAAAGGGGGAGGGGTTTTTGAAGGCGTGAGAAGGACGAGAGGAGGAGGAAGGGTGGGGCTGCCACCCAGGTGCCTACATCCGAAGAAGACCCGGCCTCCAATACACGCCCTTAGGCCCCCCGCCCCAGCTGCCAAAGCTCGCCCGCATTCCTTCTTGGTATTGTTTGTGCATGGATTTTCTCCTTCTATCCTTCTTCCCTACAGGTTGGACAATTATTAACTCCCTCGGAGTTCCGAGGAAGGGAGCGCCTCCATCCCAAGACCCGGCCTCCAAAACGCTGAATGTTTTGATGAATATATTGATTAAAAAGAGAATCCTTCTTCCCTACAGGTTGGACAACTGTATGTGGAAAAGGTCAACCAAAGGTTTTCAAACTTCCTCATAGAGTATAATGTGTGAGTCTAAATAAAATCCCCAGAACCTCTGATCAATAGGCCAAGTTATAGAAAATTCTCTCCCTCTCTCTCACACACACACAAACACACAGAGACACACACACCCCTATCTTTCCAACTATCATCTCTCTCTCCCTCTCTCCATTATGTCTACCATCTCTCTATCATGTTTCTTTCTTTCTTTCTTTCTTTCTTTCTATCTTTCTATCTATCTATCTATCTATCTATCTATCTATCTATCTATCTATCTATCTATCTATCTATCTAGTCTTTTATGTCTACCATCTACTATCATCTATCTGTCTATCATCTATCTATCTAATCTACAATGTTAACCATCTATATCTTTCTAAACTATCTATATTATGTCTTCTATCTATCTATCTATCTAAACTACAATGTTAACCATCTATCTATCATCTATCTGTCTATCATCTATCTATCTATCTATCTATCTATCTATCTATCTATCTCTAATCTACAATGTTAACCATCTGTCTATCTATCTTTCAAAACTATCTATCTAATCTATCATGTCTACTATCTATCTATCTATCTATCCTCTCTCTGATTATCATCTATCCATCAGGAGAGGAGAAGAGGAAGGGGGAAAGGAGGAAATGTGTGTGTGGGAGAAGAGTAACCAAAAGTGTCAAATTGTTTTGTATTTTTAAGAACAACAACGTTGCTCTCTGGATTCTATATTATCCATGATTTTTCCAGGACCAAAGAGTCTGGACAAAGGACTCTTACAATATATTGAATGAAAGCCAACTTTATTCTAGGAATTCGTATGTTATTCATTTTACAAATACAATGCATAGTAACTGCCGCTTGTCTTGACGGCTTCCAAACAGCTCAAACTTCAATACCCAGAATTCCTAGCTAGCTGGAAATTAAAAGAACTGAAATCAAACACCTTTTAGTGATTACCTTTTAGAGCAAATTGTCACAGAAGATCTGTTAACATAAAATCAAGAAAATCTTAAGGTGGAAAACATCTGGGGCAGAGGTGTCAAACTTACGGCCTTTGGGCTGGACGTGTCATGCACTGGCCACGCCCACTCCCGGTTTAGCGAAGGGAGGAGGCGGTCACAATATGTCACATGATGACGTGGGTTTGACACCCCTGATCTGGAGGAACCCAACTAACTCAATTGCACCAAGCATGCAGACAAGCGTGTGTTTTATAGGAGAGTGGAAGTTGGTTTCATGTCTTACGATACTCTTTATGGAGAAGCAAATCTACCAAGGAAGAGTATAGTCTTTGTTGGATTATGACGGATAAAAAATAGGAAAGGATGGTCAGCAGTAAAATTCTCCTCCAAGGGCCGACAATAAGGCACACATGTAGCCCCAGTAGCTGCTGCTGCTTCAGTGCCCACTTCATTTACTTCCAGAAATGACCTGTGAACAATTTTAGAGACATGGAGATCCTGAGATCCTGACATTCCAGACAAATTAGCCTTGCCACGTTCAAAAATATCTATTAACCCCAAGGCTGAAAAGTAAGGTTTAAGATCATAGTTTTCTTCCAGCTGAAATTTAGGTAGATGTACGTTGATGTCCCAGTGGGAATTCATATTTTGGGGCTGGGTCCATTCTTGCAGTTTTTTCAAAGTAAGCTGTTGTTCCAGCTAAAACAGAAAAGAAAGACAAGTAATTATTTCCATCACTAAGGGACAATATTTCCATTTCAGCACAGAGAAATGTGTTGCTGAAAAACAGGACATCACTGACTTCAGGATGAATTAATTTACAGAGCCAGAAAGCACATTTCTCTGCCTCACACATGGCCTTTCTCTAATTGAGTGCAAGGTGGTTTCTGCCTCATGCTAATCTATTCGCGTCTTTAACAGATGTTCAGATGGGGGGAAAAATTAATGCAGAGTTTATAGCATAAACATTATTAGAAGTACACATAGATCTTTTAAAAAGGCATTTTCTGGCAAAATCATGTCCAAACATAACATAAAAAATCATTTATTTCCTAGATACTTTACTGTTTACCATTTAAGATACTATTTAAGTCTAATTCAGATCGAATCTGTTTTCAATTCGTTCACCCGAGAGGATTAGGGATTCATGGTGTCTGGTACAAAAAGGAAGAAAGCTTTAAAGATTTTCTGGAAACCCCCAGAATAAGGCAGACTCTCTTCAGAACCCCACTGATGTATGTTGAGCCAATCATTGCATCACATAAGCCACAACTTTGTCTATGCAGATGGGTGATCCTAGCAAGGATTTACCATATTCTTTTGGAGTATAAGAGGCTCCGAAGTATAAGATGCACCTAGTTTTTGGGGAGGAAAGCGAGAAAAAAAATCTGCCTCCACCTCCCAGCAATAGGAATAAGCAATAAGGAGCCGAAGTGGCGCAGTGGGTAGAGTGCAGTACTGCAGGCCCCTTCAGCTGACTGTTATCTGCAGTTCAGCGGTTCTAATCTCACCGGCTCAGGGTTGACTCAGCCTTCCATCCTTCCGAGGTGGGTGAAATGAGGACCCAGATTGTTGTTGGGGGCGATAGGCTGACTCTGTAAACCGCTTAGAGAGGGCTGAAAGCTTTATGAAGCAGTATATAAGTCTAACTGCTATTGCTATTGCTAATTTCCCTCCTTGCAGCAAACGGCCTGTTTCAGTTTCACCATGGCCTGATTAGCACAAGCAGCTGATTGTCCTTTGGATCAAGCCCCCGACGATCAGCTGTCTCAGGCTGCAGGGATTGCCATAGCCTATTGATGCCTCCCCGCGCCCCATTTTCAACTTCTTCATGCCCCGTTTTCAGCCTCTGCGTGACCCATTTTCTGCCAGTTCCAGGCAACAGGGATCAGAATGGACAGAAAATGGGGCATGTGGAGGCAGAAATAGGCAATGGCATTCCCTGCAGCCTAAAACAGCTGATCATCGGGGGCCTGATCCAAACAACAATCAGCTGCTTATGCTAATCAGGTTATGGCGAAGCTGTAACTGAAACAGGCTGTTTAATGCAAGGAGGCAAATTGCTGGGAGGCAAAGGCCAAAGGGTGGGCTGGCAGGTGGGCGGGACTACATTCCGTGTATAAAACGCACCCAAATTTTCACCCTTTTTTTTAAGTGGGGAAAATGTGCGTCTTATACTCCGAAAAATGTTTAGAATAATTTTGCTTAGGACAATGATTTTACAGCAATAGCAAGAAAGCAAGAGAGTCACCTGTTCCAGGCCTGTGGAATTATCCTCAATGTCATCAGGCAAAAGGATTATCATGCTAAGATCCTTTCCCTTGTATGGCAGTTCCAGCACACGACACTTGGACTCAGGGATAAAACGAAAAGGAAGTTTCTCCTTCATAAACATCATCTTCACAGTCTTCTTTTCTCTCTGCATTATTTTAAGAATATTACAATGAGGAGCTTATCAAACAAGAAGGAAAGAAAGTTTCTGTATATACATATACATATACATATACTGAAGTTGATAGAACTGGTTCTGGGAAGTGAATCTTTGCAAAACTACATTAATATATAGCTGTTCTTTGGAATCATACAACTCTGTTAAGGTAAATGAAATTCACTTCCAGGTAAGGATAAACAGAACATCTAAAGCAACTTAAAAAAAATTAAAAAGGGAAAAAATAGCATTAAAATAAATAAAAACTCATTTATTGTTTTCCTTCATGTATTAGTGCAAATAGGCAAATGACCCACTAAATTAAGTAAAGTATTTCAGAATGGAATTAGGTTTAACTTATATGAAAGTTGAGATTTGTAACTAGTGATCAGGCTCAAAGGAAGTGATATAAGGCTGAAAAAACATGAGTACAGATAAGTTAGGATTATGTGTTCAACGCTATCATAAACGGTTGATGATGCTTCATGAACCACAAGCTGTTATAGAAGAGAGACAAAAAATATTTACCTTATTTAGCCTAAAGGGCTTGTCATTAGTATCTTTTTCTTTAAATGCCTTTTCCCAGTTGCCTTTAAAGTAGACAGCATTCACCAAAACCAATTTAGTCATTTCATTGATGGATCCTTCAGGTAACAACTCAGAGATTTTACCTTGACAGAGAAATTTCACTGTTAATTAGCTGCGCCAAGAACTGAGACTTAAATAATATTATCAGTGAGACTGATCTACCGTAAATGCCGTTGTTAAATGTACGTATATTTCCCCTTTGCAATTATCTTATAAATATTTTTCTTTTTAAAAAATCCCGAATTAGCAAAAGCTTCTGTAAATGGCACTGAGTGGCCATTTATGTCAATATGCCATATCCCCAGAATCAATCAATCAATCAACCTACTGCTGGAATGGGCCCTGGAGGTCTTCTAGTCTAACCCCCTGTTCAAGCAGGAGACCATTTCAGACAAGTGACTGTCTAGTCTCTTCTTAAAACTCTCCAATGATGAAGTAGCTACAACTTCTGAAGGCAACTTGTTCCACTGGTTAATTGTCCTCACTGTTAGGAAGTTTCTCCTTAGTTCCAGGTGGCTTCTCTTCTGGATTAGTTTCCATTCATTGTTTCTTGTCCTGCGCGCAGGTGATTTGATAAATAATTTGACCCCCTCCTATGTTGCAACCTCTCAAATACTGAAATACTGTTATTATGTCACACTTAGTCCTTCTTCTCTCTAGACTAACCAAACCCCAAACCACCCAATTTAAAGTAAAATGCTCTTTTTAATCAACATATTACTCAAAACATTCAGTGTTTTTAATATTCATTTGCTGAGGTAACATCAGTCCCAACACTCCCGGCCTTCTGGAAGAGTCTTAAAATCTGACTCTGCTGGCTGGTCTGGAGCCCCGACAGGAGGGTCCTATAGGGTGTGGCTGATGGGATAGAGAGTAGATCCCCCATCCTCATGTCTCCTGTCTTATTGGTTTTTGGTCTATTTATTCTTTATAAATTTTAATTATTTAGGGGGAAAAGAAGTGAGGAAGAGAGGATAGAAAGGAAATAAAGACTTCTGACTCCGTCTCCTGCAATAGAATGAAACATTAAGATTTAACCTCAACTTTTACTTTTCTATGATAGTATAAACTAGCAATTTCTATACAGAAAAATCAATCTAATCAATAAGTATCTGTGGGTTATTCTCAGAATTTCTTTTTCATCAGACTTGTTATGCGAACCCCAAATACCTTTTACTAAGATACCGTCTGCAGACTGGATCCTTCATTAACCACTTTACAACCACTGTTCCGTAAGACTAACAGCTGAAAAGTATTATTTTGTTTTCTCTTTTATCAATTCCTGAAATTGGTATTTGATGGCAGCATTGTGGCAAATAAAAATAACGGTTTGATTATCATGGGGATCAGGACTGTCAAACTCATGGTTCGTGGGCTGGATGTGTTATGCTCTGGCCACACCCATACCTGGTTTAGTAAAGGGGGGGGGAAGTCCCTATTTGTCATGTGACTCCACCATGATGACATGAGCTTGACCCTCCTGAGGTAGACCCCAAAAAAGATAAAAAATATTGTTAATTTTTTTAAAAACAAATCTCACCTTCAGTCTGCTGTTCAACCCATTGGTTAATTTCCTTTTTCGCCTTGTCTGGAGCACTTAAGAAATCCACTGTAGATAATTCAGCTTCATACATATTCTTGGTGCCCGTCAAGAAATCCTAGCAAAATGAGACATATAATATTTATTAGTAAAATAAATTGTAAAATTGTAAAATAAGTAGAATTATTATGGACAGCAAGAAGGGAAGCACCTAAAATAAATGAATGAATTAATGAATGCATGAATGAATGAATAAATGAATAAATAAATAATCAATTAGATATTTATTCCAATCAATTAGAAATTCAAAGGACCTGTAAAACTATATATTCCAAAGCTGTGATGGAATGTGAACCTGGAGAAACAGTGAGGAGGGAGATGGGAGAATTTTAGCAAAATACCAAGTTTTTCGAGAGAGAAATACCCAAATTAAGAGGCTGTGCAGTCCCAATATGGAAGAGGTTCAGGGTAGCCACGCCCTGGAATCTCTCAGGATATAGTAGGTTAGATGGTTATAACCTTCATTTGGCAAGATTCGTTCCATTAGGTATAAGAAAATGAATGATTGGATGTGATTGGATCTCTCAGTATAATCTTTGGGCTGGGCTGACCATAACAGCCCTAATTAAGAGAGATTAAAGATTCACTTCAAGCAAAGGATAAATGTATTGATGAATATCATAGTCTTATAGCATTTGAAATTGATCTATAAAGCCATTCTGATGACCCATACATTATTGAAGTTTATTTATTTAGCAATCTACTTACAGACAAAAAGTTGAACGTTTTTTCTCCATACAACCTATTAGCAAGTTTCAGAATGTAGGGCGCATTGCTCCGGTTAATTTTAGTATTGAGCGTGTGAAATAATGAATGAAGATCTTCAACTCCCTCAAAATGAAGCGTCTGCATGGAAAAGAGAAGCCTTAAGTTAGTACCAATAAGGATTGTTTAGTTCAAAAAATAATTTTGTCTAAGAACAATGGAGACATTTCAGAAATCTGCATAATTGCAGGTAGGAAGCATACATGAACAAATAGTACGATGGCAAACATATGTTTCATTTTAAAAGAGGCCCCTACAGTATTTAAGATTAATACAAAGGCATTGTGCTTGAAAATTTCAGCATAGCAGACAATGGCATGAGTCTATATGCTGACTTGGCTTGAGGCCTGGTGATAAAAAAAAAGAGCATCACTTCTTTGTATGTCTTTGTATATCAATTTTGTTCTTACCTCCTTATTCCATACAGGTTGGATTATATGTAGAAAATCTAAACCAAGACTTTTCAAACTTTGTCAGAGTGTAACCTGTCAGTTAAAAATACAATTCCAAGAACCTCTCATCAATAGGCCAACTTTAGTGATAGAAAATTATCTATCTATCATCTATCCATCTATCTTTACCATCTATCTCTCTATCACCTTTATTCTCTTGAGAATTGTTTATTCAGCAGATAACTAGTAAATCATGAAAGAAGCAACATTACTGATCTTGTGTCTTACTAACTTGAAGTGTGCTTGAAAATTTCAGCATAACAGACAATGGCATGAGTCTACATGTCATCTATCTATCTATCTATCTATCTATCTATCTATCTATCTATCTGTCTATTTATCACCTTTATTCTCCTGAGACTTGTCTGTTCAGCTGATCACTAGTAAAACCCTGGAGTAAATATTAAATGAAACTTTACTTATCCTGTGTCTTACTAACTTTTTGTAAGTCCTAACAAAATCTACTGATATACTTAATACATTTAAGTCGATGATTCATCCCTAAACTAGAGACGGTCTTTCAAATAGACAGCACTGAAAGTACAACTCTCCCTACAAAGGAGCCACAATTCCTCATAGAAGCCATACTAATAGTCAGAAAAAAATCCCTGCTGACCTTCAGGAGTTGCGAGGCTGTGTTACCCCGGGCCCCCAAGACGAGCATGGCCAGGGCGGAGGATAAACTGAACGGAGAAAAGAAAACGTTGCCCGTTGGGTCCTTCAACTCTTGGAAAAGATCCAGAGCAAACTGCGAGTTGGCATCAGCCAGTTTTTCCATCGGGCCGGAGGGGAAAGCTTGAAAACAAGCAAAAAGAAAGAAAGAAAGAAAGAAAGAAAGAAAGAAAGAAAGAAAGAAAGAAAGAAAGAGGGAGGGAGGGAGGGAGGGAGGGAGGGAGGGAGAGAGAAAGAAAGAAAGAAAGAAAGAAAGAAAGAAAGAAAGAAAGAAAGAAAGAAAGAAAGAAAGAAAGAAAGAAAGAATGAATTATTTCTGAGGCCCCTTTAAAATCATGGCACCAATCCCGAGCAACGACCCCGGCAACAAGCGAGGAAGGGCGCGCTCGGCGGTCCCTGGAGCTGGGAAGACGGCAAAGCCCTGGGCCTCCCTCGGACTTTCCCCGGCTGGTCGGAGAAGAGTTCCGAACCAGGCAGGCTTCGAGAGTTGGAAGAGGAAGAGGAAGAGGAGGAAGAGGAGGAGGAGGAAGGGTGGGGTTGCTCTCAATTTCCCCACATCAGCACAGAGCATCCAGAACACGCGCTCAGCCCACCCGCCCCAGCTGCACGAACTCCTTGAACCGAAAGGGAGGGAGGGGAGAGGAAGGGGGGAAGGAGGGGGGAGGGAAGGGAAACCGAAAGGAGCAGCGGAAGCCAGAGGGGGTGAGAAACCTGCTGGAGAGAACTTCCTCTTAAAGGCACCGATATATATATGTAGTCTTGTCAAGATCTTAGGAAAGGAAAGGCTCAGAATGAAGAAAGACTTGCAACAAAAGATTGGGAGAAACCAGGTTTAATAGCAGTAACTGTGCAAAGGATCTTGGAGTCTTAGTGGAGAACCAATTAAATATTTAGCAATAGCAGTAGACTTATATACCGCTTCATAGGCCTTTCAGGCCTCTCTAAGCGGTTTACAGAGAGTCAGCATATTGCCCCCAACAATCTGGGTCCTCATTTTACCCACCTCGGAAGGATGGAAGGCTGAGTCAACCCTGAGCCAGTGAGATTTGAACCGCTGAACTGCTGATCTAGCAGTAGCCTGCAGTGCTGCATTTAACCACTGCGCCACCTTGGTGGTTAATATGAGCCAACGGAGGGATTCAATGAAGATCACGTGAGGCACAAGGTATATTGGCCAAGAATCATAGGGTACAACACATAATGATAGCCATAGATGAAAGTATCCGTCTTTTTATGCACACTGAGAGCATATGCACCAAATACAAACTCCTTGTGTGTCCAATCACACTTGGCCAATAAAGAATCCTCTTCTGTTCTATTCTAACACCACTCTGTAAAGGCTGAGTAAGGACACACCTAGAATATTGCATCGAGGTTTGAAACTCTAGAAAGACTGCAGAGGAGAGCAACAAAGATGATGAGGGGACTGGAGACTAAGACATATGAAGAACAATTGCAGGAACTGGGCATGGCTGGTCTAGGGAAGAGAAGGACCAGGGGAGACAGGAGAGCAGCCTTCCAATATTTGAGGGGTTGCCACAGAGAGGAGTTGGGGGTCAAGCTATTTTCCAAAGCCCTTAAAGGCCAGACAAAATAAATAAATAAATAAATGATTGCCTGCTTTCCCTGCTCCCTTCCATGCTGTCCCGCCATGCTTGCCTGCCTGGAAATAAAACTTTATGTGGGGGCTAAAAAAAAAAGTTCAATCAATCAATCCCAACTTCTCACGAAAGAAAAAGATCTCGCGAAGTTGGAACTGATGGCGTGGATTTTTTTTTCTTAGTCCCACAAACTCTTCTTTCCCTGCACACGATGGCCAAGAAATGCGACAGAGTTGGAAATCAGGGAGGCAAAGAAATGCTTGGGTGAAGTGAGGGCATCTGGGAGATGGTGGGTGGGGCTGCAATGGCGAAAGGGGCAACTGAGTGGCGGGCATGAGGTAAGGAGGAACAGAAGAGTCCCATCATGCCATGCTCCCTCCTGCTGCCAAGTGCATCCAGCTGTGCTTGAACTTTCCTTCGCCCACTCCATTTCCCCCCATTTTCTGCACCAGCTGGGAGGATGCTCGCCTGACTGACTGAAAAGCCACATGATCATGCTGGCTGGGAAGATGCTTCCCTGCCTGGCTGGGAAGCTGCAAGGCCACGCTGTCTTCGGGAATGCCTTCCTCCCTGGCCGGGAGACTGCTCACTTGCCTGGCTAGTGTCAGAAGAGAGGATTTCCTGTGGCAGAGAAATTTTGTATAGAAGGAAAAGCATACGGAAACCAATAGCAATAGCAGTAGACTTATATACCGCTTCATAGGCCTTTCAGGCCTCTCTAAGCGGTTTACAGAGAGTCAGCATATTGCCCCCAACAATCTGGGTCCTCATTTTACCCACCTCGGAAGGATGGAAGGCTGAGTCAACCCTGAGCCGGTGGGATTTGAACCGCTGACCTGCTGATCTAGCAGTAGCCTGCAGTGCTGCATTTAACCACTGCGCCACCTTGGCTCTTGGTTTGATCATAAGGTATCCAAATGTTCTGTCCCATATTTCCCACGACTAGAAATTTTTAAATCGCATCCTGTTAGCATAAGTACATAAATAGACTTCTTTTATTATTTAGTAGGAACAAATTCTATTAACAATGGAATTAGTAGGGAGTGAGAAATTTGGAAGAGCTGAAATTGTTGTTCTTGCATTACCCCTAGCAAAAGCATTCACAACAATAAATATGCATCAGAATCCAAATATAACTATCTATTATCTATCTATCTATCTATCTATATCTATCTATCTATCTATCTATCTATCTATCTATCTATCTATCTATCATCTATCTATCTATCTATCTCTATCTATCTATCTATCATCTATCTATCTATCTATCTATCTCTATCTATCTATCTATCTATCTATCTATCTATCTATCATCTATCATCTATCTATCTCTATCTATCTATCTATCTATCTATCTATCTATCTATCTATCTATCTATCTATCTATCTATCTATCTATCTATCTATCTATCTATCTATCTATCTATCATAAGGTATCCAAATGTTCTGTCCCATATTTCCCACGACTAGAAATTTTTAAATCGCATACTGGTAGCATAAGTACATAAATGGACTTCTTTTATTATTTAGTAGGAACAAATTCTATTAACAATGGAATTAGTAGGGAGTGAGAAATTGTTGTTCACTTCTTGCATTATCCCTAGCAAAAGCATTCACAACAATAAATATGCATCAGAATCCAAATATAACTATCTATCCATCTATCTATCTATCTATCTATCTATCTATCTATCTATCTATCTATCTATCCATCATCTATCTATCTATCTATCTATCTATCTATCTATCTATCTATCTATCTATCTATCTATCTATCTATCTATCTATCATAAGGTATCCAAATGTTATGTCCCGTATTTCCCACAACTATAAATTTTTAAATCGCATATTGGTAGCATAAGTACATAAATGGACTTCTTTTATTATTTAGTAGGAACAAATTCTATTAACAAAGGAATAAGTAGGGAGTGAGAAATTGTTGTTCACTTCTTGCATTATCCCTAGCAATAAATATGCATCAGAATCCAAATATAACTATGTATCATCTATCCCTATCTATCTATTATCTATCTATCTATCTATCTATCTATCTATCTATCTATCTATCTATCTATCTATCTATCTATCTATCTATCTATCTATCTATCATAAGGTATCCAAATGTTATGTCTCATATTTCCAACGGCTAAAAAAATTTAAATCGCATAGTGGTAGCATAAGTACGTAAGTAGACTTCTTTTATTATTTAGTAGGAACAAATTCTAATTAACAAAGGAATAAGTAGGGAGTGAGAAATTTGGAAGAGCTGAAATTGTTGTTTACTTCTTGCATTTATCCCTAGCAGTACCATAGGTTTTCGAATGAAAATAAAAATATTGGTCCCTGTTTCCACACAATTACTTCGCACTGTATTTTCCAATTATTTAAATAAGCTCATGTGATAACTTTCCCTAAAAACTGTCCATGTTGATTATTTTGATAGGCTCTCTGAATTTGCAGAAAGGGTCCTCGGAGAAGTGTAGATTTGCAGTATCGAGAAAGAAGACAGAGAATGGCGATTTAATGACTGAGCTATATGCTTATATGGTGACCAGATTTTCAGATTGGTAAAGAGGGACACCTTTGACCCGGGGGGGGGGGGTGTTGATTAAAAATTTTATACGGAGAAACAAAAATTTTCATACAATGCAAAAATAGTATTGTAATTTCTTTTTATTTCAACATAACTACAATTTACAAATACAAATCTGTTGCCAAACATCAAAATTTTGATCGTGTGACCATGAGGATGTTGCAAAGGTGGCTAAGTGTGAAAATGGTCGCTAAGTGTGAAAAATGGTCATCAGTCACTTTTTTCAATGCCATTGTAACTTTGGTCACTAAACCCATACTTATACTTATTTTGTCATACATGGATGACAAACCAAAATCAATCAATCAACCAATAGCCCTGCATTTGGTCTCTAGCCAGGAGTCACCAGGTTTAGCTTAGTTTAATCCAAACCTTATTGCTGGCGTCTGGACAGTGGGATTAATAAAAGGAGGGCATCATGTACAAACCGCAACACTTTGGAGAATCTCTCAGCATTTCCCTTGCCAATTCCCTTTGCCAATTTCAATTACAAATTTCCAAGGAACCGTGGAACAAAGTTTCCCTGCTAGCCATCCCTGCCCAAGCTCGGTGCAAAGGGGTTAGGCAAGCTTCGCCTGAGACGGGGAGCCCCCGCCCTGGAGGTTCCCTTTTAAAGGGACGGCGAAACCCGAACCGCTCATCCTGGAAGGGCGACCCACAGCCTGGATTCCTCTGCCGACCTTCCTCCTTCCCCGCCGAAGGGTTTCCAACCCGCCCGCCTCCTTGAGCGCAGTTAGGTGGTGGATTCAACGCAGGCTGGGAAGAAACTCGACATTCAATCCTTTTGCTTCTCCTGGACTTCTTGGAGCTGCGCCGGCGTTTCTCCCCAGCCAGAGACGCCTCTTAGTAAGGCTGCTAGCAGCCCAGAATACTCCCTGCCCCGTCCCCAGGTAGGGCCATTGCGTGTTTTACTCTCTCTCTCTCTCTCTCTCTCCTGTCCCTGCAGGTGCCCCCGAGTGGGATTGACATAAAGCGCCCGGTGGGATAGTTTGCTGTGGCTCCCTTGGTTGGGAGCAGTGGTGAGATTCAAATTTATTTTTACTAACAGCTCTGCACTGTGTAAATCGTCCCAGGGCGAGTTCCTTGTTGGATAGGCAGAGGAGAGATGTTAGGGCTGCCTGGGTGGGATCCTAAATTCCCCTTGTCCTGATAGGGCTGCTGTATTTTTTGTAGAGCTGCACTGTTGCATTGACTAAAGGAACAACCCTCCCCCAAATATCTGGCAGAATAAAAAAAACTGTATAGAATTTAATAAACTTACTACTTTCCTACTCTTATCTTATGTATGCTGGCATGGCTAGTACATTTCACTGCTTAGGATTGCTTCTCTTAATCCGATTGGTAACCTTTTTTGATTTTTCTAAAATGTCTTTACTACACTGCAGAAAAAAACAACATTCTACTTTTTTCCCACATAGGGAGACCCAGTTGATATCTTTGGAATTATATATGAGTCTGGCTTCATAGTTCCTTTATATTTTCTCCACTGGGTTCTGTAAATCATTTTCCTTAAAGCAAGTAGAATAATTTGTTCAAGCAGAACCCAAAATATTTCCTCGGGTGGAGCGTTTTTCAGTCATTATCTCGGAGTTAATCTGTGGCTTATTGCGCTTTAATTTGTTCTCTAGGCTCGGAAACATGGAGAGTCTTTCTACAGCAAACACCACCTTTGCCCTGGACCTCTTCAAGCAGCTTTGTGCAAAAGATCCTACCAAGAACTTGTTTTTTTCTCCTTTGAGTATATCTTCGGCACTGCTGATGGTCTTGTTGGGGGCCAAAGGCAATACAGAAGCTCAGATGTCAAAGGTATATCAAGATATATTTTAACAAAACGAGAAAAGGGGGGGTTGGCTAGGTGGTGGTCCCCATCCTTGATAGCCAATTATGACAATATCTAATTTATTTATTGAATTTAAGTGCAGCCCATTTTTCAAATAAATGTGCTCAAAAGTTTATAGAAAGAGTAAAAGTAGCTACAAGAAGGTTCCCTTCTGCCTTTTAAAAAAACACTTTATGCACGGAGGCAAACACCTTGTGCTTTAAAAACCTTCTTTTCCAAGAAAGGGCCATTTCTGAAAATCTCTCTTGCTTGTCCCTCAAATTGATTTTCAAAGGAGATCAATGACTAGGACTTTCAAACTTGTGAAGTCCAAATATATACAGTCAAGCTGTAGCTTATGATTAAGATCAGGGATGATATAAATTGTTTAAAGTTAGCCTAGCAAGGAGGAGCTAAGTTCAATGTAAAGATGTTATCAATTTTCTATTCTTTTTTCCAATATATTTTAGACTGTTTTTGTTAAAGATTTATACTGTGTATGGGTTCTGGGAAGTCGAGGTAGGGAAGGCTGGTGGGGGGGGTTGGGGGGGGAGGGAGGGATGAATGTTAGGCTTGACAAAGGGCATTAGATTTGAATGTAATATGATTGCACATGTATACTGTCTTCTCTTTAAAAAAAAAACTAGGATATGTTAAGTATATTGATATGGAAGCATAAATACCACCAACATAGATTGGAGTTTGCTCAAAAGCGGAAATACACCAATGAGAGGAAGAGTGGGAAACAGAGGAGAGAAGAAAGATGGGAAGAGAGGGATAGGAGAGAGGGTCAGGGGGGAAGATGAGGAGGATAAGGAGGAGTGGAATGAAGAGAGAGGAGAAGGAGAAAGGAAGGGGAAGTAGAGTAGAAAAGGATGATGGAGGGAAGAAAGGAGGTAGGAGAGAGGTAGAAGAAAGAGATGTATGGAGAGCAGAAGAGCTAACAATGGGTTTTTATCTTTCTGGGCGTGGATGACAAGAGGAACTGATGTAATTACTACTTAATACAATAGCATACTGGCTATGTAATAGTACACATGTGATTGTATGTTATGAAAATGGAAAATAAAAAAGTATATTTCAAATATATAAAAGTCAAGTCAAGCTTTACTTTTAGGGATTTTAGGGATAATATATGAATTTCCATACCAATTGTGAGGAAATGGTTTCCTTTAAGAAAGGGTTTTTTCCCCTTCTACTCTCCAAGCCTGTGGTTCAGACATTACCCAAATACTAAGTAGATTCAACTCTGTTTAGCTTTGAAGCCTAGATCTGGTCAGCTATTAACTTAAAAAGCTATATACATCTACAGCAGTGGTGGGATTCAGCCGGTTCGCACCTATTCGGGAGAACCGGTTGGTAACTTACTAAGCAGTTCGGATAATCAGTTGTTGGAAGAAATCTCATTTGTTTTTTCCCACTTTACAGGGATAATCCTGTAAGGAAACATTCTGGTGGTCTTCCTAGTTTAATCTTTATTGCCCCGCTTACAGAAACTGCCTCTCCAGGTAACCCTTATTGCATTGTAACAGCTAAGGCGAAGCGCCCATCGACCTGAGTGACATTGACTTGGCCACGCCCACATGATCACATGACCACCAAGCCCCGCCTACCCAGCTGGTCATTAGGGCAGAGAACCAGTTGGTAAATTATTTGAATCCCACCACTGATCTGCAGGTCAAAAGTTAGCTACAAATTATATGGGGAGACCATTTGTAAGTTTTTTCCAAGGCTTGCTGTTGCTGCATTACATTTTGAATTGATTTTAAACACAACTTGATTATCCCTATATCTCTTGTAGGTGCTCTCTGTATCCAAAGATGGAGAGGTTCACCAAAAATTTGAGAAACTGATTTCTGAAATCAACAAACCAGGGGCCAATTATATCCTCAGCCTAGCCAATCGGCTCTTTGGAGAAACATCATACGATTTTCTTGCAGTAAGTTTCGTGCGTGCTAAAGAATTGGCTGAAAATAGCCATAAATGTTCTCTTGTTTTCTAATGTTTGTTTATCTCGTTGCAATTGCAGTTTTGCTCTAGAAGGTATCTAATGCTTCTATAGCTATACTTGGTCTATTGAGAAATCTGAAGGGGGAATTAAAAGGCCAATTGCTTTTACTGGGAATGCTACAGGGACACCCAGTAAGATTTTGTTATCCTAAATATAGAACTCTCAAGAAAAGGCAAAATAGAACCGTGTGACCAATCATTGCCAGATATATTCTTGAATAAACAAAGTGTATTAACTATCCAATGGCACTGGCTGCCTTGTAAGGTATATTCAGCCTAATAAGTAAGGTTTTCCGATTGTTAGTTCGTAGAAAAATGAGACAGAATCAATTCTTCTTTTTATTACTGCTTCTGTTACTGAGATATCGTTGTTTCTTAAGTCCTTTATAGAATCCACTGAGAAATTCTACCATGCAAGTCTGGAAAAACTTAACTTCAAACAAGCTTCAGAAGATTCAAGAAAACATATAAATGCCTGGGTAGCAGAGAAAACCTCAGGTAAGAATGATAATAGGGTTAATTAGCAGCTGTTAAGTAAGGCATGCAATATTGTGTGTGTATGTGAGAGAGACAGATAAGGTAGGCAAACCCACGTTAGTTAACCATCACTTGATACTTAGAAGCCCATCAAACCTCAGATGAAATTCCAGCCATGAATAGATTATTGGTTTTATTGATGGACACATCCGAGCATATTTCCTGTATGTGTGTGGTAACCTTACTAATGACATAAGATGGGCAACTATAGAAATATTAAGGGAGGGAGGATGGGTGGATAGAGGTTGGACTGGCCCTGAGGAAGCAAAAGCTATCGTCCATCCTCAGTCAGATCAGCTCTCTGGATGATTGCCTTGAGCTCCTGAAAGAGAATCAAGATAGAAATATAATAATTAAATAAAAATGGCTTCATTTTGGCTTACCTACAAACATGTCCATGATTTATTAAATTTAGTAAGTTATTTGTAGATAGATAGATAGATAGATAGATAGATAGATAGATAGATAGATAGATAGATAGATAAATAGATAAATCTATGTTTAGAAACAATACATCTTACAAATGGGTTCCTAAGAATTTTTTGTGCAATATTATGCATATAAAAGTATTTATCAATTTAAAAAGTTTTTTTTTAACTTTCAAAAAGGAAAAATTCAGAATCTGCTTGTCCATGGAACAATTGGTTCGGGTACAAAACTGGTTTTGGTGAATGCTATCTATTTCAAGGGGAATTGGGCAGATGACTTTGACAAAAATCAAACACAGGAAAAGCCATTCTGGATTAACAAGGTATTCATTTATCGACACAGTAAAGGAGACATTCTGAATATTTGAAATTGTGTTATTTTGTATGTATCTGAAGCAAGTGTAGAATTAATCTGAAACATTTCTGTAGCAAAAGAAATTGCTTAGTCCTTAACATTTTATTGATCTTCGTGGAAACGGATGAATCATGATAAATCCTCTTTCAGTCCTTCAGACTCTGTATGTAGCTTAGCAATTCAGACTTTTCAGTCATTGAAACTTTCTAGTTTAGCACCATTCCCACTCATTAACCACAATAACTGCGGAGTGATTAGTGAATCTATTTGCTGAGCTGATGGCTCTCTTATGTTTCATCACCTGGAAGTATTCGACTGAGGAGGAACAGGAACAATATGTTTCTGTGTTGCTCTCCACAAAGAAGGATAGTTTTGATACTATAAACATCTGTTCATTTGAGAAAACTGCTGATTAAAACCACTCACCTGTGCTTCATTGCAACTAGACATAAAGATCTTTTTTTCCCATCTTTTCTCATCTTTCTTACTATCTTTTCCTACTGGTTTCTTATGACTTACCAATTGTTTGTAACTTATGATTAATGATTGTAAGTTTGATTTATGACCTGTGACCTATTACATTATGCTGCTTATATGTACACCGCGAGCTTATACACCGGCAACAAATTCCTTGTGTCGGATGACGCTTAGCCAATAAAGAATTCTATTCTAATTTGATTTTAAAGTCAAAGCAAAAGATGAAAGCTTTAAGGTGGGTGGAGGAGCGGGGGAGACCAAGACTGAATATGTGATAGAATTATTTCCTATTTATTTGAAAGATTTCTTCTAACATTCATTTTCCCCACTTGTAGAATGAAAAGAAAACAGTGCAAATGATGTTCAAGAAAGCCAAATACAACTATGCCCACATATCAGCCTCTCGGATTTCCATTCTTGAGATTCCATATGTTGGTGATGAGTTGAGCATGATCATTCTGCTCCCCGATGAGATTGAAGATAACTCTACTGGATTGGAAAAGGTGAGTTTTTCTTTCATGAAGCAGAATTTAGGCCATTGTTTAATTAAGCCAATTAAACAAAGGTAATGATGGGTCCTCAGTATAAAATTGTAGATTGGAGAAAAGGGATAGAGTGACATATTCTACATTGGGGTTATCCTTCTTGCGTTAGGAGGTTGGAATACAATAGTCAAAAGTTAAATTCAGAAGAGAATTTAAGCCCTTGTCCATCTGAAAACATCTCTGATACTAACTGTACACTGTGCTTTTTAATACGGGAGTTTGGCTTTCTGCAATTGCGGTTAGTGTTATTGGGTTGGCTTCAGCGGTGGGTTTCAAAAATTGTTGGAACCTACTCTGTGGGTGTGGCCTCCTTTGTGGGAGTGGCTTGCCACCCATGTGACCGGCTATGAAATTATGAATTAGTACTTAGGTCGGTCTAAGTAGCTATTCAGAAACTCTGGCATTGAAGCATGCAAGTCTTATAGCTGTCAACAAGATCCTTTCCAGTGGTGGGTTTCAAAAATCTTTGGAACCTCTTCTGTAGGTGTGGCCTGCTTTCCGGGTCCACTGGTGGAACCTCTTCTAACCGGTTCGGTAGATTTGATGAACCGGTTCTACCGAATAGGTGCGAACTGGTAGGAACCCACCTCTGGTTGGCTTGTACTTCCCCCTATTTCGAAAAGATGCAAAAAAGAAATCTCAAATGCACAAGCTAACGCAGTTATGTCTAATATCATTGGATACACAATGTTCTTCCACTGATGGAATAGGCGATGGATAAGATTACCAGTAGTATGCAGTAGTACTTCTGACAGTACAAGGGATTCATTAAGAACTAGTTGTTTGAGACAGATTATGCCAGCATTGTATCATCTTCTCAGAATTTTCTCAGAAATATCTCTCAGCTGACTGTTATCTGCAGTTCGGCAGTTCAAATCTCACCGGCTCAAGGTTGACTCAGCCTTCCATCCTTCCGAGGTGGGTGAAATGAGGACCCGGATTGTTGTTGGGGGCAATATGCTGACTCTGTAAACCGCTTAGAGAGGGCTGAAAGCCCTATGAAGCGGTATATAAGTCTAACTGCTATTGCTATTGCTATTAATCTTTATATTTTATGTAGGATGACAATAATTTCAATTTTATCAAAGTAATCGGCATTTATATGTCTAAAAATTGAGGATTTACATACGTTTGCTTCTTTTTCTTCGCAAAGCTTCAGAATACCTTTACTGCTCTCTACCAATGCTCTGTATTTGATAAAAGTCAGTAGAAGCTTCCTGTGACTATTAAGAAAGCAGGTACCAATATGGTGTTAAATAAGGTCTACCTTATTGTTGTCACTTTAAATTATCTTTTCTAAAGTTCTAGAAGGAGATGGAAGAATTGACAACTGCTTGTAAAGATTCATATTTTTCTATCACTGCGTCGTATTTCTTCTGCCAGAGTGAAATTATCAGGGTTCATCACTGTGTCACGTAACCATGAATTCCTTTCTCCTTTAATGCTTTTCATCTTATTTTAGCTGGAGAGAGAAATTACGCATGAGAAACTCATGGACTGGATCAATCCAGAGAATATGTTCCCAAGAGAAATTGAACTCTCCTTTCCCAAATTTAAACTGGAAGAGAAATACCACCTGAATCCTGTTCTGAAAAGCATGGGAATGACGGATGCATTTGATGTGGGCAAGGCAGACTTCTCTGGAATGTCAACTAACAAGGATTTAGTCATCTCTGAAGTTGTCCACAAATCATTCATAGAAGTCAATGAAGAAGGCACGGAGGCAGCTGCGGCCACTGATCTGGAAATGGAGGGATGTTCAATGTTTCCGGTGCCAGTGCCACAATTCAAAGCTGACCATCCCTTCCTCTTTTTTATTATTCAGCGAGCTACAAAGAGCATCCTGTTCTTTGGTAGGTGTTGTTCTCCGTAATAGGTGCATTCTGCCCATGTTGATTAAATGCCTTAACTCCTCAAATTTCTTTATAAGCCACTTTCCCAAAAACTTTCATCAACACACATTTGTTTTTCTCTGTATTTGGGGTATACCTCCTTCTAGTCATATGGAGAGCCGAGGTGGCGCAGTGGGTAGAGTGCAGTATTGCAGCCACTTCAGCTGACTGTTATCTGCAGTTCAGCGGTTCAAATCTCACCGGCTCAAGGTTGACTCAGCCTTCCATCCTTCCAAGGTGGGTAAAATGAGGACCCGGACTGTGGGGGCGATATGCTGACTCTCTAAACCGCTTAGAGAGGGCTGAAAGCCCTATGAAGCGGTATATAAGTCTAACAGCTATTGCTATTGCTATATTCAATTGTAATACTTTCTTTCCAGGGTAGAATTATCTTTAATGAATTCAAGGAAATAATTTTAATAGAAGGTTCCAGTGCTCTGATTAATAGATAAATCCTGCACAGTTGCGTTGAGATGTATGGGAATTTGGTACGTGGGGAAGAAGTGACTAAGCATGAATCAAGGTTTCGCAACATACATGTATCTGCCTTATATACCTTTCCATCTAATGATATGTGTTACCGTACAGTCAATTCATGGTTTGTTATTTTTCTGATGTCATGGCTAGCCATGGATGTCCCTGCTGAGCTTATAATAACTGGTGTAAACAGTGCTAGAATGAAGACATATAACACATTTTTGCTGGTTCTAAATAAGAATGCAATAGAGAAATATGAATCCTATCTTGGAACTCAAATGTACGGATCATTTAATCAAGTAATTTTATTGAATGCAATTCAATTATCTATAAAAGATATTTACCTTATTACGGCTTTTACTTTGACGCAGAGTTTCATGTATTTAGAAATGAAATAAAAGCATTTGATTGTTGCTGTCAAATTTATTATCAGCTAGTGTGGTGAGAGAACATTGTATTACTGAGCTCTTGTATCACTGAAATTGATTAAATTTACACACTTTGAACCTTCATTTATTAACATTTCTTGCAATAGGATGAGATCACACAATATACTAAGCCAAAACTAAATAAACCACTTAACATGCATGAAAATGACAAATATGTTGAAAGATTTATTTATTATAGCTGATGTTAATCTAGTTCTAAACAAAAGCAGGGATTTTATCTTGCATAATTGTAATGTGAGAGTCAATTAAACAAAGATAATGATAGGTCCTCAGTACAACGTATAAATAACAAGAGGGGAAAAAAATCAAGGAAACAGTCAGTCTGCTAAAGGAAGTAACAGGCAGCAGAGAGAAAGCAGAGCTGCTTATCTCATTCTTTGCATCCGTTTTCATGCAAAAAGAAACTATAGATCCACCCACCAAAAACAACTGTAAAACACGGACTGGAAATATATTAAAATAAGAAAAAAATGGTGAGAGAACACCTGTCTGATGGTGATGAATTTAAATCACTGGGACCTGACAGATTACATCCCAGAGTTCCAAAGGAATTGACAGATGTCATCTGAGAACCACTGTATCATCTCTTTCAGAGATCCTGGAGCATTGGGGAACCACCAGAGGGCTGGAAAAGAGCTGATGTGGTTCCCATCTTCCAAAAAATGGGGGTAAAAACAGACCCAGGAAACTACAGACCAATCACCCTAATACTAATACCTGGGAATATACTGGAAAAAATGATCAAAAAACAGATATGCAAACATCTAGAAATGAGTAAAGTAATAACTAGAAGCCAGCAGCTTTGTTAAAAACAGATCAAGCCAAGCCAATCTGATTTCATTCTTTGACATGGTGACTAAATTAGTAGACCAGCAAAGGGCTGTGGATGAAGTATACTTAAGACTTTAGCAAGGTGGTCTGACCCCACTCGTCCTACACTAAAGCACACCGTGACAAAGATACTGCAAGGATTTATTGACACACAGACAGGACCTTGGCAGCAAGCCAGCACAGTCCAGGCCTTGGCAGCAATCCAGCACAGACAACCTTGGCAGCAATCCAGCCTGCCAAGCTAGCCACGAAAAGTTCTCCAACTTTAGTGAATACGTTAAATCCTGCAAAAGGGGCGTGTGCACAATCATTCCTTTTAAAGTCTTGAGAGGAGCCTAATTACCACCAGCTGAGTGCAATTATCTCCTGTAACTGCACAACTGTTCCTGACGCCTATTAGTTCTTTGGTGCTAGGCGTCCAGGAACAACTCCCTTGGCTCCTCCCCACTGCTCCAATGCATGACCTCCGGATCACCCTCAATTGTCTCCTCGCCACTGGTCCAAGCCTCAGGCGCATCCTGGTGGCCAACCAGCCTCTCTGTGCCCTTCTTGGAGTCGGAACCCTGTCCAGGGTCCTCTACATCCTCCAGAGCTGACTCATAGGGCCTCTCGCTGTTGGAGTCTGGTGGCAGCTCCAACGGCTTCTGCTGGGCCACAACAGCAAAGTATTCAGCAAGGAATTCCACAACCTACTTCTTAGTAAGCTAGAAAAAAGTAGGATAGATCAGTTGGATTTGTAACTGACTGACCTAGAATACTGCATCAAGTTTTGGTCACCAAACTATAAAAAAGATGTGGACTCTAGAATGAGTGCAGAGAAGAGCAACAAAGGTGACTGGAGGCCAAAACATATATGAAGAACGGTTACAGGAACTGGGTATGGCTAGTCTAGTGAAGAGAAGGACCAGGGGACACTTGATAGGAGTGTTCCAATACTTGAGGGGCTGCCACAGAGAGGAGGGGGTCAAGCTATTTTCCAAAACACCTGAAGGCCAGACAAGGAACAATGGATGGAAACCAGTAGTGGGTTTCAAAATTTTTTAGAACCTCTTCGGTAGGTGTGGTCTGCTTTGTGGGAGTGTCTTGTCAGCCATGTGACTGGGTGGGAGTGGCTTGCCAGCCATGTGACCGAGTGGGAGTGGCTTGGCAGTCATGTGACTGGCTGGGCGTGGCTAACTTATAAAATGTGGTGAAATTCACTTGACAATGCTCTTGCTTAGCAACCAAAATTGGACTCAGAAACTCTGGCATTTGAAGCACGCAAGTCTTAAAACTGTCAAGTTACAAGACCCTTGCACCCCTAACCCTTTAGGAAAAAAACCCATGGGTGTTCAAACTTGATAGCTTGAAGACTTTGTGGATTTTAACTCCGAGAGTTCTTCCTCCAGTCATGTTGGCTCAGGAACTGACATTGAAGTGTGCAAGTTTTAAAGCTGTCAAGTTACAAGACCTTTGCACCCCAACCCTTTAGGAAAAAACCCCCAGGGGTGTTCAAAGTTGACAGCTTTAAGACTTTAAGGTTTAGATAGGAGTCTTAGAGGTGGGCGGGGGTGATTGGTGAGCCAGCCAATCAGTGAGCGGTGGGCAGGTGAAGCGTGGTGCGGATGGGTGGGGGAGGGAGTTGGAACCAGTTCTAAGCATCACAGCAGATTTGTGGAACCTCTTCTATAGAAGAGCTTAGAACTGGCAGGAACCCACCCCTGATGGAAACTGATCAAGGAGAAATTCAGCAAAGAAATAAGGAGAAATTTTCTGACAGTGAAGACAACCATCCAACTGATCAGCCTTCAGAAGTTGTGGGAACTTCACCACTGGAGGCTTTCAAGAAGAGACTGGACAGCCATCTGTTAGGGTCACTTTTTGCATTGGGGAGGCTCAACACAACACCCCAAATATGTTGATGCTTTCTCCTTCTGCACTTTGCCTTGTACTCTACTCCAGTCCATGAGGCTGGATAATGGCGGCTGGAGGGCAGCTGAGCAAAGTGGAGGTGGACCCCCGATGGCACTTTCAAATATATCCTGGTATCATTGTGAGGAGTATTTTGGATGCAGAGTTCCACAATCCCATATCTGAAAAAGTAAACCCTGAAATGGAAAAGCTATTTTTGGTATGCAAGTGTCTTGGAGGAGGAAAAATTGATTATAGCAGCAAAGAAAATCCGTGTATTTGTCCTTTCTACAGGATATGATAAAGCTGATCATTCTGTGACTGTTGAAATACTGAAATATTATCTTTGTTTAATTAACTCTCTCTTTACAATTATGCAAGATAAAATCCCTGCTTTTGTTTAGAACTAGATTAACATCAGCTATAATAAATAAATCTTTCAACATATTTGTCATTTTCATGCACGTTAAGTGGTTTGTTTAGTTTTGGCTTAGTATATTGTGTGATCTCATCCCATTGCAAGAAATGTTAATAAAGGAAGGTTCAAAGTGTGTAAATTTAATCAATTTCAGTGATACAAGAGCTCAGTAATACAATGTTCTTTCACCACACTAGCTGATAATAAATTTGACAGCAACAATCAAATGCTTTTATTTCATTTGTAAATACATGAAACTCTGCGTCAAAGAGCCGTAATAAGGTAAATATCTTTTATAGATAATTGAATTGCATTCAATAAAATTACTTGATTAAATGATCCGTACATTTGAGTTCCAAGATAGGATTCATATTTCTCTATGCATTCTTATTTATAACCAGCAAAAATGTGTTATATGTCTTCATTCTAGCACTGTTTACACTAGTTATTATAAGCTCAGCAGGGACATCCATGGCTAGCCATGACATCACAAAAATAACAAACCATGAATTTACTGATTTAACACATATCCTTAGATGGAAAGGTATATAAGGCAGATACATGTATGTTGCGAAACCTTGATTCATGCTTAATCACTTCTTCCCCATGTACCAAATTCCCATACATCTCAACGCAACTGTGCAGGATTTATCTATTAATCAAAGCACTGGAACCTTCTATTAAAATTATTTCCTTGAATTCATTAAAGATAATTCTACCCTGGAAAGAAAGTATTACAATTGAATATAGCAATAGCAATAGCTGTTAGACTTATATACCGTTTCAAAGGGCTTTCAGCCCTCTCTAAGCGGTTTACAGAGTCAGCATATTGCCCCCAACAGTCTGGGTCCTCATTTCACCCACCTCGGAAGGATGGAAGGCTGAGTCAACCTTGAGCCGGTGAGATTAGAACCGCTGAACTGCAGATAACAGTCAGCTGAAGTGGCCTGCAGTACTGCACCCTAACCACTGCACCACCTCTGCTCTCCATATGACTAGAAGGACGTATACCCCGAATACAGAGAAAAAGAAATGTGTGTTGATGAAAGTTCTTGGGAAAGTGGCTTATAAAGAAATTTGAGGAGTTAAGGCATTTAATCAACATGGGCAGAATGCACCTATTACGGAGAACAACACCTACCAAAGAACAGGATGCTCTTTGTAGCTCGCTGAATAATAAAAAAGAGGAAGGGATGGTCAGCTTTGAATTGTGGCACTGGCACCGGAAACATTCCACATCCCTTCAGGCGGAGAGCAGTGGCCGCAGCTGCCTCCGTGCCTTCTTCATTGACTTCTATGAATGATTTGTGGACAACTTCAGAGATGATTAAATCCTTGTTAGTTGACATTCCAGAGAAGTCTGCCTTGCCCTCATTAAATGCATCCGTCATTCCCATTCTTTTCAGAACAGGCTTCAGGTCGTATTTTTCTTCCAGTTTAAATTTGGGAAAGGAGAGTTCAATTTTTTCTGGTAACATATTCTTTGGATTGATCCAGTCCATGAGTTTCTCATGCGTAATTTCTCTCTCCAGCTAAAATAAGATGAAAAGCAATAAAGGAGAAAGGAATTCATGGTTACGTGACACAAGGATGAACCCTGATAATTTCACTCTGGCAGAAGAAATACGACGCAGTGATACAAAAATATGAATCTTTACAAGCAGTTGTCAATTCTTCTATCTCCTTCTAGAACTTTAGAAAAGATAATTTAAAGTGGCAACAATAGGGTAGACTTTATTTAAAACCATATTGGTACCTGTTTTCTTAATAGTGACAGGAAGCTTCTACTGACTTTTATCAAATACAGAGCATTGTTAGAGAGCAGTAAAGGTATTCTGAACCTTTGCGAAGAAAAAGAAGCAAATGTATGTAAATCCCCCATTTTTAGACATATAAATGCCGATTACTTTGATAAAATTGAAATTATTGTCATCCTACATGAAATATAAAGATTAATAGCAATAGCAATAGCAGTTAGACTTATATACCACTTCATAGGGCTTTCAGCCCTCTCTAAGCGGTTTACAGAGTCAGCATATTGCCCCCAACAATCCAGGTCCTCATTTCACCCACCTCGGAAGGATGGAAGGCTGAGTCAACCTTGAGCCGGTGAGATTAGAACCGCTGAACTGCAGATAACAGTCAGCTGAAGTGGCCTGCAGTACTGCACCCTAACCACTGCGCCACCTCGGTTCTAATATTTTGCCATTTGAAATCAAAAGATCAATTAGCTATGGATAACACCCACACTTTTCATAATACCTGTAACACTATTTTCTATATTACCTTTCAAGTGAAATAGGAGAAATTTCAACTTCCTTATGTGCTCATAAAGACTTTCATAAAGGTATCTCAATGACCCAATTTACTTTAGCTAGCATTCCATATATATTTTTTTCCAATCTAAACTTTCCTCTTCAAATTGCAACAAATATATATATCATCTGATGTCAGTTTGTCATCTTTGTCAATTTTAATAGTTGAATTTTTTATATTGATTTTCTTAATTGCAAAACCTCTAAGTTACAGCATAGCTAGAATTTTCAGTAAAACACAGATAAGGACAAATACAAAGATGTAACCAAAGAATATAAATCAAAAGGGCTGCTAAAATAGTAGCTACGGGTAGTCTTCAACTTATGATCACAACCACTGGGATAAAAATTTCTGTTGTAAGTCACTGTGGTCGTAAGTCAAGCTGGACCCAATTTTATAATTTTTATGATGGATGTTGAGAGAATCATCACATTTAAGAATTTCTGGTTGTCCCAAGTGTGATGTTTTTTGCTGGAAATTTGGCATAAAAGGTTACAAATCATGACCATGTGATTGCAGGACACTACAACCAGTTGTAAATGTGAGTTGTTTGCTAGGTACCCAACCTGCAATCACATGAACATATAACCTGATGATATGACAGTTGTAAGTATGAGGACCAGGTTTTTTTTCAGCAGTGTCATAATTTTGAACGCTCACTAATATATAATTATCAGAGCTAAAATTACCCTGTGAATGTGCAGAACATGAGTTTGGCTAATGTCAAAAAAACAAGAATGGACATTAAACTGGTTCCTATGGAAAAGCAAAGGATGTAGCTGAGAGATATTTCTGAGAAAATTCTTTTCCAGACAGGTCTCATCCAAATCATACTTTGGAGGTGGACGCCACAGGACTTGGTTTATTTCAGACAATATTCAGACAATTCTTTGTTTGGGGCAGCTAGAGAAGATGATACAATGCTGGCATAATCTGTCTCAAACAACTAGTTCTTAATGAATCCCTTGTACTGTCAGAAGAACTACTGCATACTACTGGTAATCTTATCAATCGCCTATTCCATCAGTGGAAGAACATTGGGTATCCAATGATATTAGACATAACTGCGTTAGCTTCTGCATTTGAGATTTTTTTTGCATCTTTTCGAAATAGGGGGAAATACAAGCCAACCAGAGGTGGGTTCCTACCAGTTCGCACCTATTCGGTAGAACCGGTTCATCAAATCTACCGAACCGGTTAGAAGAGGTCCCACCAGTGGACCGGAAAGCAGGCCACACCTACAGAAGAGCTTCCAAAATTTTTTGAAGCCCACCACTGGAAAGGATCTTGTTGACAGCTATAAGACTTGCATGCTTCAATGCCAGAGTTTCTGAATAGCTACTTAGACCGACCTAAGTACTAATTCATAATTTCATAGCCGGTCACATGGGTGGCAAGCCACTCCCATCCGGTCACATGGGTGGCAAACCACTCCCACAAAGGAGGCCACACCTACAGAAGAGGTTCCAACAATTTTTTGAAACCCACCGCTGAAGCCAACCCAATAACACTAACCGCAATTGCAGAAAGCCAAACTCCCGTATTAAAAAGCACAGTGTACAGTTAGTATCAGAGATGTTTTCAGATGGACAAGGGCTTAAATTCTCTTCTGAATTTAACTTTTGACTATTGTATTCCAACCTCCTAACGCAAGAAGGATAACCCCAATGTAGAATATGTCGCTCTATCCCTTTTCTCCAATCTACAATTTTATACTGAGGACCTATCATTATCTTTGTTTAATTGGCTTAATTAAACAATGGCCTAAATTCTGCTTCATGAAAGAAAAACTCACCTTTTCCAATCCAGTAGAGTTATCTTCAATCTCATTGGGGAGCAGAATGATCATGCTCAACTCATCACCAACATATGGAATCTCAAGAATGGAAATCCGAGAGGCTGATATGTGGGCATAGTTGTAGTATTCTTTCTTGAACATCATCTGCACTGTTTTCTTTTCATTCTACAAGTGGGGAAAATGAATGTTAGAAGAAATCTTTCAAATAAATAGGAAATAATTCTATCACATATTCAGTCTTGGTCCCCCCCCCCCGCTCCCTCCCCCACCTTAAAGCTTTCATCTTTTGCTTTGACTTTAAAATCAAATTAGAATAGAATTCTTTATTGGCTAAGCGTGATCCGACACAAGGAATTTGTCGCCGGTGTATAAGCTCACGGTGTACATATAAGCAGCATAATGCAATAGGTCACAGGTCATAAATCAAACTTACAATCATTAATCATAAGTTACAAACAATTGATAAGTCATAAGAAACCAGTAGGAGAAGATAGTAAGAAAGATGAGAAAAGATGAAAAAAAAGAGATCTTTATGTCTAGTTGCAATGAAGCACAGGTGAGTGGTTTTAATCAGCAGTTTTCTCAAATGAACAGATGTTTATAATATCAAAACTATCCTTCTTTGTGGAGAGCAACACAGAAACATATTGTTCCTTTTCCTCCTCAATCGAATACTTCCAGGTGATGATACATAAGAGAGCCATCAGCTCAGCAAATAGATTCACTAATCACTCCGCAGTTATTGGGGTTAACCACATAGAATGAGTGGGAATGGTGCTAAACTAGAAAGTTTCAATGACTGAAAAGTCTGAATTGCTACGCTACATACAAAGTCTGAAGGACTCAAAGAGGATTTATCATGATTCATCCGTTTCCACGAAGATCAATAAAATGTTAAGGACTAATCAATTTCTTTTGCTATAGGAATGTTTCAGATTAATTCCACACTTGCTTCAGATACATACAAAATAACACAATTTCAAATATTCAGAATGCCTCCTTTACTGTGTTGATAAATCAATACCTTGTTGATCCAGAATGGCTTTTCCTTTGTTTGATTTTTTTCAAACTCATCTGCCCAGTTCCCCTTGAAATAGATAGCATTCACCAAAACCAGTTTTGTACCCGAACCAATTGTTCCAGGGAGAAGCAGATCCTGAATTTTTCCTTTTTGAAAGTTAAAAAAAAACTTTTTTAATTGATAAATACTTTTATATGCATAATATTGCACAAAAAATTCTTAGGAACCCACTTGTAAGATGTATTGTTTCTAAAGATAGATCTATCTATTTATCTATCTATCTCTATCTCTCTATCATCTATCTATCATCTATCTATCTATCATCTATCTATCTATCTATCTATCTATCATCTATCATCTATCATCTATCATCTATCATCTATCAATCTATCTATCTATCTATCTATCTATCTATCTATCTATCTATCTATCTATCTATCTATCTATCTACAAATAACTTAGTAAATTTAATAAATCATGGACATGTTTGTAGGTAAGCCAAAATGAAGCCATTTTTATTTAATTATTATATTTCTATCTTGATTCTCTTTCAGGAGCTCAAGGCAATCATCCAGAGAGCTCATCTGACTGAGGATGGACGATAGCTTTTGCTTCCTCAGGGCCAGTCCAACCTCTATCCACCCATCCTCCCTCCCTTAATATTTCTATAGTTGCCCATCTTATGTCATTAGTAAGGTTACCACACACATACAGGGAAGTTAAATAACGGAAATATGCTCGGATGTGTCCATCAATAAAACCAATAATCTATTCATGGCTGGAATTTCATCTGAGGTTTGATGGGCTTCTAAGTATCAAGTGATGGTTAACTAACGTGGGTTTGCCTACCTTATCTGTCTCTCTCACATGCACACACAATATTGCATGCCTTACTTAACAGCTGCTAATTAACCCTATTATCATTCTTACCGGAGGTTTTCTCTGCTACCCAGGCATTTATATGTTTTCTTGAATCTTCTGAAGCTTGTTTGAAGTTAAGTTTTTCCAGACTTGCATGGTAGAATTTCTCAGTGGATCCTATAAAGGACTTAAGAAACAACGATATCTCAGTAACAGAAGCAGTAATAAAAACAAGAATTGATTCTGTCTCATTTTTCTACGAACAATCGGAAAACCTTACTTATTAGGCTGAATATACCTTACAAGGCAGCCAGTGCCATTGGATAGTTAATACACTTTGTTTATTCAAGAATATATCTGGCAATGATTGGTCACACGGTTCTATTTTGCCTTTTCTTGAGAGTTCTATATTTAGGATAATAAAATCTTACTGGGTGTCCCTGTAGCATTCCCAGTAAAAGCAATTGGCCTTTTATTTATTTATTTATTTTAATTATAATTTTATTTTTTATTACATAGACAACATAATCACATAACAATAGAAAAAAGAGGCAAAGGGAAAAGGGAAAAAAAAGGAAAAGAAAAAAACCCCCATCATCCCATACAATATGTCATTTGATCACAGGTGCATCCCTACTACGTTTCCCCCCATACACACATCCCGTATCTCTCTGTTGTATATTTAATAGACACCACAATAACCTAGGGTTTAAAAAAAAAGGGGGGGGGAAAGAAAAAAAAGAAAAGAAAACCCATCATCACATGCAGCATGTCGTTTGGTTACAAGTGTTTTAACATCTGCATCTTCAAATAATATTTACCGTCTCAAATATTTCATTTAATATAACTAAAGGCCTCATTTTCATTCTACAATATATATTCAGTTAACATTAGCATTATTTTCCCCCAGAAAGTATACTTCTATTTATTGTTAACCTTGCATTTCATACCTTCAAACAGAGATCTTATTCCTTCATTTTTCAACAAAGCGTTGCTGCCTATATATACCAGTTTTCATTTGTTCCCCTATTAGAATTGCTTATCAGCAGCGAAATATCATTATAATAAGTTCTTAACCTTATACATTATATCCCCAGACCTTATATTAATTCTTCATTGTGTCATTGTTAGATTATTTCACAGCATAATTATATCATCATTTACTTTCTTCAATTAAGGCATAAGTATATCATTTTTCATTTCCAAAGTTTTTTTTCCCCCCTAGCCACCGATAAAACAAATCCCATATCTTATAAAATTGTTCATCCTCTTGCTCTCTAATTTCAAATGTCAATTTACTCATTTCAGCACAGTCCATTATTTTTCGGATAACTTCTTCTTCTTGTTTTGGTATTGTTATGTTTTATACTCTTCTCTCTTAATTTTCATTCCTCTTATTTCTTCTTCTTCTCTGATCTTTCTGTTTAAGACCTCTAGTGTTAGGACAAAGAGTAGTGGTGATAGTGGGCAGCCTTGTCTTGTACCTCTCTTTATTTCAATCGGATCTGTTAGTTCTCCATTTACCATTATCTTTGCTGCTTGTTTCTGGTATATCATTCGTATAGTTTGAGTGAATTTCTTGCCAAAATTCATCTGCTCCAGTTGCAAAAACATAAATTGCCAATTCACATTGTCAAAGGCCCTCTGCGCATCGAGGAACATCAGTGCCATTTGTTTTTCAGGATGAGCCTCATAGTATTCCAAGGTATTCAAAATCATTCTCATATTGTCTTTAATTTGTCTTTTACGTAAAAAGCCATTTTGATCTGAGTGGATGAAGCCATTTAAATATTTTTAAGTCTCTCAGCTAGTATAGATGCAAATAGCTTGTAGTCTGAATTTAATAAAGAGATTGGTCTATAATTCTTGATTTGTGTTAGATCAGTCTCTTCCTTGGGTAGTAGTGTGATATACGCTTCTGACCATGACTTTGGTATTTTGCTCTCAGACATCACTTCATTCATGACTTGTAGGAGTGGGAGGGTCAATGTTTCTTCAAATGTTCTGTAGAATTCCACAGGTAGTCCATCTGGTCCTCGAGCTTTCCCATTGTTTTGTTTTTTAAGTGCCTCTGTTAGCTCCATCATTGTTATTTTACTTTCTAACATTGTTCTAGTTTCGTCTGGTACAATTGGCCTTTTAATTCCCCTTTCAGATTTCTCAATAGACCAAGTATAGCTATAGAAGCATTAGATACCTTTTAGAGCAAAACTGCAATTGCATTGAGATAAACAAACATTAGAACACAAGAGAACATTTACGGCTATTTTCAGCCAATTCTTTAGCACGCACGAAACTTACTGCAAGAAAATCGTATGATGTTTCTCCAAAGAGCCGATTGGCTAGGCTGAGGATATAATTGGTCCCTGGTTTGTTGATTTCAGAAATCAGTTTCTCAAATTTTGGGTGAACCTCTCCATCTTTGGATACAGAGAGCACCTACAAGAGATATAGGGATAATCAAGTTGTGTTTAAAATCAATTCAAAATGTAATGCAGCAACAGCAAGCCTTGGAAAAAACTCACAAATGGTCTCCCCATATAATTTGTAGCTAACTTTTGACCTGCAGATCAGTGGTGGGATTCAAATAATTTACCAACCGGTTCTCTGCCCTAATGACCAGCTGGGTAGGTGGGGCTTGGTGGTCATGTGGGCGTGACCAACTCAATGTCACTCAGGTCGATGGGCGCTTCGCCTTAGTTGTTACAGTGGTAATAAGGGTTACCTGGAGAGGCAGTTTCTGAAAGCAGGGCAATAAAGATTAGGCTAGAAACAACACCAGAATGTTTCCTTATATTCTGAATGCTTCAAGGAAGATTGGCATGAGGTGGACAATATCAAGGTCATTTCCCAGTGCCCGACATGACAGGGATTTGGATGGCCAGGAATTAAGCTCGATCCTGTCAAGACTGGGTGATTACATGTTTCTGGTTCTTTTGGCATCAGAACTTTCCAACTTTAAGTCTGAATGGGGTAGAGCAAAAATGGATTGCTCCTGGTTCGGCCGAACCGGTAGCGGAATTCAGGCCTGGGTTGCAGAACCGGCAGTGACACAGGCTTGGAAACCCCTGAACTGGTTTCCTCGCTGCTGCTGGGACACCATCATTTTGGTTTTTAGTGACTGTGTGTGCGCAGTTCACTGTAAATTATTCTGTGCACGTGCAAATAATTTATATTAAACAGCACACATGCGTGGCTTGCAAACTGGTAGTAAAACCGGCAGCAACCCACCCCTGGGGTGGAGCTCTCTTGGGCAGAACCTCTGCATGATTTCGGGTCTTCTTGGACTCAATAGTCACTGCAGGTGTCAGCAGTGGCTTTGTGGGGTGTGTGTGTGCTTTTAGATTTGTCTGGTGCACAAACCACACCTTTTTCCTGGACGGGGAATCCCTTCTTCTTGGTTACTCACTCCATTGTTCCCTCACAGATGGGCTGCTGCAAAGAGCACCTCTCGGAGCTGCTCTTGAAGGCTATTCAGACATTGCAGCTGGTCCAGAATGGAGCAATATAGGCAGGTTGGCTTTGCCAACTGTGCAATTTATCCGTAAGGGCCTGGATGATATTCAAGGTTGATTGCACCTATAACATCTTCATGGCACGTAACTCCACGGCCACCTTCCTCCCATTGTTTCAATAGGATATGACAGAGTTGCTCCAGGTCTCGTATTTAGTACCATGTTTTGCCTTCTTGATCATACTTGCCCTCTGGAGTCTTTTTCCATCAGAGGTCCAAGTTCCCCTGACAATGTCATCCTTTAAATAGACCTTGGAAAACTGTTTTTATCTGCAGGTACAGAGCTAAAAAGCATGTACCTTCGGGGGATTCTGTTGATGTTGATGTTTATTATACTTGTATGCCGCCCTATTCCCGAGGGACTCAGGGCGACTAACAAACAAGTGGGGAGGGGGGAAACACAAGAAACAAACAAGACAGAAAACAAGATACACAAAACAGATTAAAAACAACACAACAGTCACAGCAATGGGGAACTCATCAGCCCCAGGCCTACCGGAACAGCCAGGTCTTGACGGCTTTGAGGAAAGCTTGAAGGGTGGTGAGGATCCGAATCTCCACGGGGAGATTGTTCCAGAGGGCCAGAGCAGCCACAGAGAAGCCCCCCACCCTGAGGGGTCGACAGTCGACATTGGCCAGCTGATGGTATTTGGAGGAGGCCTAATCTGTGGGATCTAATTGGTCGTAGGGAGGTAATTGGCAGGAGGCGGTCTCTTAAGTACCCAGGTCCGATACCATGTAGGGCTTTCAAAGTAACGACTAGCACCTTGAAGCGCGTCCGGAGTCCAACAGGCAGCCAGTGCAGCTCGCGGAGGATAGGTGTAACGTGGGTGTACCGAGGTGCACCCACAATCGCTCGCGCGGCTGCATTCTGGATAAGCTGAAGTCTCCGAATGCTCTTCAAGGGCTGCTAAGGTGTTGCAGAGGCCTGTACCCTTTTCTTCTTTTCAATTTTTATTGTATTTTGCATTTTTTAAAAATTCCCAATGACTCTGGGCAGGCTATAAATTTGAAAAAAATAAAAGAATGCTACGGGTATCCTGGATTGAAGCCCCAGCATGTGCCACAACCAAGGTTCTAAGTCCATCTCCCAACTCCCCAGCTTTGGATTTCCTATTTATTCTTTAGTCACTTAAGAGTTGAAAAATGGGCTGCACTTAAATTTAATAAATAAATTAGATATTGTCATAATTGGCTATCAAGGATAGGGACCACCACCTAGCCAACCCCCCCTTTTCTCATTTTGTTAAAATATATCTTGATATACCTTTGACATCTGAGCTTCTGTATTGCCTTTGGCCCCCAACAAGACCATCAGCAGTGCCGAAGATATACTCAAAGGTGAAAAAAACAAGTTCTTGGTAGGATCTTCTGCACAAAGCTGCTTGAAGAGGTCCAGGGCAAAGATGGTGTTTGCTGTAGAAAGACTCTCCATGTTTCCGAGCCTAGAGAACAAATTATAGCGCAATAAACCACAGATTAACTCCGAGATAACGACTGAAAAACGCTCCACCCGAGGAAATATTTTGGGTTCTGCTTGAACAAATAGCAATAGCAATAGCAATAGCAGTAGACTTATATACCGCTTCATAGGCCTTCAGGCCTCTCTAAGCGGTTTACAGAGAGTCAGCATATTGCCCCCAACAATCTGGGTCCTCATTTTACCCACCTCGGAAGGATGGAAGGCTGAGTCAACCCTGAGCCGGTGAGATTTGAACCGCTGAACTGCTGATCTAGCAGTAGCCTGCAGTGCTGCATTTAACCACTGCGCCACCTTGGCGCAGTGGTTATTCTACTTGCTTTAAGGAAAATGATTTACAGAACCCAGTGGAGAAAATATAAGGGAACTATGAAGCCAGACTCATATCTAATTCCAAAGATAACAACTGGGTCTCCCCATGTGGAAAAAAAGTAGAAAGTTGTTTTTTTCTGCAGTGTAGTAAAGACATTTTAGAAAAACCAAAAAAGGTTACCAATCGGATTAAGGAACAAGAGAAGCAATCCTAAGCAGTGAAATGTACTAGCCATGCCAGCATACATAAGATAAGAGTAGGTAAGTAGTAATTTTATTAAATTCTATTCAGTTTTTTTATTCTGCCAGATATTTGGGGGAGGGTCGTTCCTTTAGTCAATGCAACAGTGCAGCTCTACAAAAAATACAGCAGCCCTATCAGGACAAGGGGAATTTAGGATCCCACCCAGGCAGCCCTAACTTCTCTCCTCTGCCTATCCAACAAGGAACTCTCCCTGGGACCATTTACACAGTGCAATAGGTAACTCCATAGTTGCACCTGCAAAGAGCAAAAGCTGGTTCAGGCTCTCCACAACTGACTGAACCGCACCTGCCTTTCTAAGTCAGGTGTTTTCAAGGTGTCAAGGCTGACTCTATCCCCTAGCCCGTGTTAAGGATTCAAACAACAGCATGCCAATCAAGGGAGCCGCAGCAAACTGTCAAGCAAGCAAGCTCCCAACCGGGGGTGAAATTCACCAGCTTCTAACAGAGAACAGAAGCGGAACTTTTGAGTAGCTCAGAGAGAACTGGCAAATGCCACCTTGCCCAAGAGTGGGGTGGGGAGGGGGATTTTTGCAACATCCTTTCCTTCCCACGCCCTGCA